>NC_090652.1:314995111-315067611 GCF_040937935.1 Hyperolius riggenbachi
CTCCCGGAAGAAGAAGTAGGTGAACAGGCCAATGTCATAGGCCGCCACAAAGTTGGGTTCTGCCAGAAACAAGAAAAAAAGTTAAGGGAGAACTCTACGAATAAACATTTATCTTAAGGGGAAGCAAGGCCAACATTGACCTACCAAAGTGTCCTCCACTCATAGGGTTTCCATGAAACCAGACCACCAGGCCTCTCTATAGGCATGACGTCCTGCACTGATGTCATGAACTCCCTGCTGGACTCCTGTTTGGAATTGATCAGGAAGTGTTTGGTGGAGATGGGTGAAAACTTGATGTGAACCTGGCTTCAGAATATCCAATTTATTTTTTTTTCAATAAACATTTTTTATTGTAGAATGAACTTTGTTTACAAACTTGAAAATTCAGTATTCAGTTTTAAGCAATACAGGCATTTATGAACATAGCGTGAAGAGAATTACATTAAGAAAATAACATTGTGTGAGTGAATGATATCTGGTTTGGTTGTCTGGGAGTAACAGGAATTGTTTACTTCTTCCCTTGTACTCACATTAATGTGTATATCAAGGAGGGTTCGAATTGAGTATTGATGTGGACTCTGAACTAGTTGATACCCCTTTCTCCTATAGCCTTCTCTACCCTTTAGTATTTAGGGCAGAAGGTTGGTGAAAGGGAAATGAGTGGGGGCTTCTCAGAATTGAAGGCCCTGCTTGGTAAACTATTGTTTAATATGTTCAGGCCCTCCATCTGATATGGGGACTGTCTTCAGGGTGGAGAGTTCCTTGCAGATTTGTGTACATAGCTAGGGATGGGAGACTTTGGGTGAGTTTTACTTCTGTATTGGAATACACTGTGACCAGATTGTGTCATTCTCTGTGTCGGTTAGTTATAGCAAAACTTTCTAATTTGCTTTGGTGCACTAAAAGACTAAGAAATCACTATACAATCGAAAAGAAATGAAAGACTACAAATTATACCTCATATTAAACACACATAACAAGCTGCAATAGATATCTTGATGTCTGTGAGATTCATTTGTTGTTTGGTCCTTGCTGTTTATTTATGCGTCACTTTTTATTCTGTTTTACCAGGTACTTTGGTTTGGGTAATTGATAAGGGTTTTACCCGTCCTAATCCTTATAATGTTTTCCATCTGGAGATTGGAGTGTATTAGGTTCTTAAAATGTGGCCAGGGTACATGCTCATTCGATTTCCAGTTTACTGTTATAAGGTGAATAGCTGCTGTTAATATATGGCATATCAGTGGTTGTAATTGTTTATCATATATGTCTAGATCAATCATTAACAATGCAAGTTCAGGTTTGAGAGAGAAATCGTTAGTAATCAGAGATTTTAGTAGGTTTTCTATTGGGTCCCATAAGGTTCTAACCAGTTCACAGTCCCATAACATATGTTTTAGAGTGCCTATATGTTTATTGCATTTCCAGCACATTGGAGAAAGGTTTGGTTTAAATGCGGCAATTTTTCTTGGTGTGAGGTACCATTTAGTAAGGATTTTCTTTGATTGTTCCCAGTGTGTGGCACAATGGGAGAATTTTTTAATGCATTTATTTGTCGTTAGGATTTGAGAGATGGTGATTTTTGTATTTAGATCACTGGACCACACATTGGTATATTTAGTTAATATCTTTAGATGATTCGTAAAGAATTCAGAGTACCATATGGAGATCCCTCCTTGGATAGGTATTTTGCTGTTAAGCATGGTTATTATGTGATCTGGGAGATGTGGAGGTTCAATTATTTTGGTCGATAGAATATGGGATATTCTCATGTGGGTGAATTTGAATGAGTCTGGGATTGAGAATTCATTCTTTAGTTTTTCAAAGGGTTTTGGTTTTTTGGATTCGGTTATTTCTCCAATGTGCCGGATGCCTTTATCAAGTAATACATTGATATTTAGGTCAGGTGTCATCATGTTTAATATCTGGATTGGGAGTGGTATTGAGCTCTGGGTTGCACTTTTGTATGGGTATTTGGTGTAATATTCCCATGCCATTATGGTCGCTTGTATGGTTGGAAATGTGGATTTTGGGGATTTGATCCCTACTAGAGTACCACAGATCATGGTTCTCAAGGGGATGTTCATGATTTGTTCTTCCATGTTTGCCCATTGTTTGGTAGAGGGTCTTGTCCACCAATCTTTGGACATGCTCAGTAGTGAGGAATAGTAGTATTTTTCGATACATGGTAGACCTAAGCCACCCTTGTTCGTTGGGAGGGTCATGTATGTCTGTGATATTCTGGGGGTTCGTTCTTTCCAGATATATTTTGCAATGATTTTTCTTAAATTATTGAAGAAGGCCTTCTTTAGAGGGATGTTTATTGTGCGAAATATATATAATATTTTCGGAAGAGTGAACATTTTAAAGGATACTATTCTGCCTACCCAAGATAACATGGATTTACTGTGTTTCTCGCAGTCTTGTTTTACCTTTAGTAGTAGGGGAACATAATTGTATTTAAATAAATCCTTTGTAGAGTGTGGAAGTAAAATGCCTAAGTATGGTATGTGTTGGCGTGCCCATGGGAATTGTATTTTGGAGTCTATCTCGTTTATTTGGTGGGTTGGGATGTTTAGGCCTAGCATGAGGGATTTATTCTTGTTGAGTTTGTAGAGTGATACTTGGGAGAAGTTATCTAATTCCTTTAGTACATTTTGCAGAGATGTATAAGGATTTGATAGTGTGAGGATTACGTCATCCGCAAATAGTCCAATCTTGTGAGCTGTCTGATTGATTTCAATTCCTTTAATGTTAGGGTTTGATCTGATTTTTTCAGCCAGAGTTTCCATTAATAGTGAGAATATTATCGGTGAAAGGGGGCAGCCTTGGCGTGTGCCGTTGGAGATTGGGAATTTTTTTGAGATGAACCCAGCTGCATTCACCATGGCTGATGGGTTTGTGTATAAAGCTAGTATGGCTCCCAAGATTGGACCCATGAATCCAAATTTTTCTAGTACCTGTTTCATAAAACCCCAGTGTACTCTGTCGAAGGCCTTCTCCGCATCCAGGGTAAGGAACACGGAGGAGGCCCTCGACATTTCCACGCATCTTAGAACATCAATTATCCTTCTTGTACCGTCAGCCGCTTGTCTGCCTTTTGTGAACCCAACCTGGTCTGTTGCTATGAGAGTGTTGGTGACATTCATCAGCCTATTGGCTAATAATTTGGCATATAGCTTGGTGTCACAATTGAGCAGGGAGATTGGGCGATAATTTGCGGGATTGGTGTGATCTTTGTCTTGTTTGGGCAGTACCGTTATTATCGCCTCTAGATATTCTGCTGGGATTTTAGAATCTGTCCTAAATTTGTTGAAGAGGGCTGTTAGTGGGGTAGATAAGGTGTTTGTAAAATTCTTGTAGTACTCGTTGCTGAAGCCGTCGGGGCCGGGGGCTTTATTTAGTTTAAGCTTTTGAATGGTTTTTGAGACTTCTGCTGCTGAGAAGGGGGCATTTAGTGTTTCTAGTTGTTGTAAGGAAAGTTTTGGGAGGGAAATGTCCTTGAGAAAGGAGGTTATTTTTATCTTATTTGGCTGGGGTGTTGTAGGGTCATCTTTGAGATTATACAGCTGTTGGTAGTAGCTTTTAAAAGCTTCAGCAATTAGTTTGGGATTTGTTACTTCTGTTTTGTTGGTTGGGTGTCTAAGGCTGTGAATTCTAGCTTTCATGCTTCTTTGCTTCAGCATATTAGCCAGTAATTTACTAGCCTTGTTGCCTTGTGAATAGTGGTTAGTTTTGGATCTTTGGATATTTCTATCATATTGATATAGTAGTAGGTCTTTTAATTGGTTGCGAAGTTTGAATAATTCGTTTCTTAATGATATGAGGGTGTTTACCTTGTGTTGGGATTCTACGTGTTTTATTTGCGATAATAAATTATCCATTTTCATCTGCTTTTCTCTTTTAAATTTGGCTCCTAGGCGTATGAGGTGGCCTCTGATAACAGCCTTTTGCGCTGACCATATTGTAGCTTCATTAGTGTCTGCTGTTGTGTTGATTTGGAAAAATTCTGTCAGAGCATTTTGTATAATGGCTTTGTTGTCGGGGGATAATAGTGTATGGGCGTTAAGTCTCCATAACTGGGGTTTTTTAGTGGAAGATGGACGTTTTATTTTTATGGTAATGGGGGAGTGGTCTGACCAGGTGGTTGTGCCTATTGATGTCGAGATGACTTCCTGTAATAGTGTTGTATCCGTTAGGAAAAAATCAATCCTAGAATAGGTATTGTGTATGTGAGAGAAATATGTATAATCTCTAGTTTCTCCATGTAGAATTCTCCAGGGGTCATACAGGTTGTGCCAGTGTGTTAATTTAAGAATAGATTTACTGTGTTTTTTCTTTTTTGCAGAAGAGTCAAGTGTGGTTAGGTGGGCGTTGAAGTCTCCTCCAATTAATAGTAGTCCTTGCTTTATCTTATTAACTTTGGCTAGTAGTTTGTCTATGAAGGCCTTTTGTCCTGAATTGGGAGAATATATGTTCACCAGCGTGTACTGTATCGAGTCAATAGTACCACTGAAGATCACATATCTGCCTTGTGGGTCGGTAATAATCTCTTTTGGTATGATGGAGAGATCATTATGGAATGCAATAAATGTTCCTCTTTTTTTCTTGGAAAATGTGCTGTGATATATGGTGGTGTACCTTTTATGTGACAATAGATGTTTATCTTTTTCTATGAAGTGAGATTCCTGTCCAAAAATCACATCTGTATGTGTAGATGTCATTTCTGACCAGAAATAGTGCCTTTTTTGGGGGGAGTTGAGCCCCCGTGTGTTCAAGGATGTGATTGTTAATGTCATGTTATAAGATAGTGAGAGATCTTTTCTATGTATGGACTCGTTAACTCTCTGTGTCCGTATATTTTTAGTTTACACCCTGGCACGGGGATTTGTGTTGAATCGGATCGGGGCTTAACCTTGTAAGTAACCTGGTATTGGTGATAGGGTATCGTTTTGCAGCTAAAACATAAACATACAACTTGAAAATAAACTAACAAAGAAACATTTAACAGCATGAGATTTGAGTCCAGGGTCTCACGCAATCAGTGGGGCACATGCAGTGATTACCAACTGCTAGGAAGTAGGCCACAGAGTGCTTGATAGCACTAGAAGGTGGAAATATATGGTCATCGCACGGTGAGGGGAGCCTGTCTTCTCACTTGTTGTGCCAGTCCGCAGCTATTTTTGTATTCTTTGCCATTTTGTTTTCCCGGGTTTCGTCCAGTTGAGCAGGAATGTTCAGATTTTTGAAGATCTTTCTTCCATCCTCAATTGAAGAAATGGCAATTGTTTTATTGTTGTGTCGGAAGAGGACTTTGGTGGGGAATCCCCATTTATACGGTATTTGTAGAGAGCGGAGGGCCTTAGTCAGAGGCTGAAGATCTTTCCGTTTTTGTAATGTGGCTTGGGATAAGTCGGCATATAGGTGAATGTGCTTGTATGGTTCTGGTAAAGTAGTGTTTTTCTGGATGTAAAGCAGTAGCTGTTCCTTGATGTGGTAGCATAGAAATTTGGCTATGACATCTCTGGGGGAGTGCTCAGGGATGAAAGATGGCTTTGGCAGCCTGTGGACTCTGTCTAGTATCAGCTCAGTGTCATTGGCTGATGTGATGGTTGCTTTTATGATGCCTTGAATGTGCTGTTTTAATTCTCCTGTGGTAACCTGCTCTGGGATGCCCCTGAATTTCAGGTTGTTCCTGCGGCATCTATCCTCCAAGTCAGCGTTTTTGGTTTTTAGCCAGTTAATATCAGAGTTAAAGCTCTCAGTGGTGTCCACAACTATATTGTGCTCATGTATTAGCTCAGTGACTTTCCGTTCGGTTATATCAACTCTGGAGCCTAGCTCCGTCAGCTCCCTCTGTACATTAGATGTCATTGTGTTGATATCTTGTAGCAGCGAGTGCTTAAAAGAAATCAGTATGTCTTTAATAAAGTTCTGTGACGCAGCCTGCTCTGTTGTGGGATATGTTTCTATAGCAGCTGCTAATGCTAGGTCTACTTGAGGGAATGGGTCAGCGGCGTCAGAATCTCCTACCTGATGGATGCTCTCCGTGAGTCTCGGTCTGTTTTTCACCGGACTTCTTGATGTGGGAGTATTGGGAGAAGGAGTAGATTCCCCTGAGGAGGTAGGATTGGTGCTGAGCTTCCTCGTATCTGTTGCGGAGTTTGGTGGTTTCGAACCTCGCTGTGTGTCTTTGCCGCCGGCGCCATCTTGGGGCTGGTGCTGGGGGAGACGGGCCTTGTCTCCGAAGTAATCAGTCAATTTGCGTGGTTTCGGCTCATTTTTCTTTCTCTTTTTAGAGGCGTCCTGCTCTGTCATCATGTCCTCTTCTCGGGACCTAAAGTCTTGCTGCGGATCCATGTCGGATTGAGCTGGTTTGGTTGTTGGCTCCGGGAGCTCACGCTACATGCGACTTCTCCTCACCACGCGGTAGCCACGCCCCCCGAATATCCAATTTATTAACGAACCTTCTCCAAACTAAAGCCAAGTCTTATGATAGCTCCTACCCGTCACTTCTCCAAACTAAAACCAAGTCGCTAAATCTTATGATAGCTTTAGTTTGGAGAAGTGGGGAAGGCGCTAAGTCCTATGATAGCGCCCTCCCCCTCTCAATTTTCTCTGAGTGTTATAAAAAGCCTCCACTTTTCCAAACTAAAGCTAAGTGTTATGGAAGCCCCCAACCTACTCAATTCCATATTTACCCCCCCCCCTTTTTTTTTTGCGTTGTCAACAGCTGAGTTCAGTTTTCCCAAAGGTCCTTGTCCAGACTCTGGCTCATCCTCTACTTCCCCCTGCTAATACCTGTGCAGTCAATTAAACTGATTGGAACGCGATATCAGCAGGACTAAGAAAATCATTATATTGATATTAATTTTCCCTCCAAAAGATGTGCTAGGGCTTTGGGGGGGGGGGGGGGGGGGGGGGAGGGGCTAATATTTTCGGTAGGTGTGGATGCTATATTAGGGTATGGGGAGGTGAGTAGTCCCTTACCGCACCTCCCTTGTGGCTGAGTCCCTCTCTGCTCACCTATAACGTCTCTAGTATCCTATTTTGATAGTCGGCAGCCTCTGACCCAGTCTCTGCACAGTCTGCATAACTGCACTTCCAATATGTTATAATCAATGTGCGCTGGGGACACATTAGCGCATGCGCACATTGATGACAGAGGGAAGTGTGGACACGGAGCGTGTGCAGAGACTGGATCAAAGGGTGCCGACAATTAATTAGGATCATGGAGATGTTACAGGTGAATGGAGGGGGACACAGCCACAAGGGAGGTGCGGTAAGAGGCTGCACACCTCCCAGCGTTTCATTTAGCTAGGGCTTATTTTCAGGGGAGGTCTTATTTTGGTACTGACACCGGGATTGTTTCATTGGAGGTTAAAGGGAATGTCCAAGCAAAATAAAAAAAATGAGTTTCACTTACCTGGGGCTTCTACCAGCCCCATGCAGCCATCCTGTGCCCTCGTAATCACTCACTGCTGCTCCAGTCCCCCGCCGCCAGCTAGTTCTGCTTCTACCAGCCCCCTGCAGCCATCCTGTGCCCTCGTAGTCACTCACTGCTGCTCCAGTCCCCCGCTGGCAGCTTGCCGACCCCAGAGGTCGGCGGGACGCATTGCGTACATTTTTACGCATTCCCGTTAGTGCAGGAACAGTAACACATACATTTTTACGCATTACTGGTTCAATGCGTAAAATTTTATGTGTTAATGTTCCTGCACTAGCTGGAATGCGTAAAAATGTACGCAATGCGGCCCGCCGACCTCCGAGGTCAGCAAGCTACCAGCGGGGGACTGAAGCAGCAGTGAGTGACTATGAGGGCACAGGATGGCTGCATAGGGCTGGTAGAAGCAGAACTAGCTGGTGGCGGGGGACCAGAGGAGCAGTGAGTGACTACGAGGGCACAGGATGGCTGCATGGGGCTGGTAGAAGCAGAACTAGCTGGCAGCGGGGGACTGGAGCAGCAGTGAGTCACTACGGGGGCACAGGATGGCTGCATGGGGCTGGTAGAAGCAGAACTAGCTGGTGGCGGGGGACTGGAGCAGCAGTGAGTGACTACGAGGGCACAGGATGGCTGCATGGGGCTGGTAGAAGCCCCAGGTAAGCTAAACTCATTTTTTTATTTTGCCTGAACCTTCCCTTTAAAGGCTGTGAGGTGAGGCCATGGACGAGGCGGAGTGAGTTGGTGACAGTAGATTGGCTCCTAGACAGGCTGGCTGGTCCACTCTAAGCCATATACATAACATTTCTGTCATGTGAAGTACTTTATGATTACTTTAGGAGAGTTTTGTAAAGATTGCTGTACAGACAGGCTCGCTAGAGTCCTGCCCAAGCGGAACATTCTACTGTTAGGCCCGGTTTACACTTAAAGAGTAACTGTCAGGCTGCAGAAGCTAATTTAAACCTCTATTCTCCTGTGTTAAACAGTTTAGAAGGAAGCCCAAAAGCCATTAGTGAAGATAAAAATCTCAGTTACCTTTGATGTGTGCTTATCAGCAAGGCTGTTAGACCCAAGAGGACGCAAGCCGCATACTATACTGCAAAGCATTCTGGGGCCCTCCCCTCGGCTGCTAATGAGACGTTACAGCAGCTTGTAATCAGTCCAGCGCGTAGCACTGATAAATCTCCGGGCAGAGTACACTGCAGGAGTCAGCTATTGTTCCTAGCCACATGGCTCATTAATATTCACTGCACACTAGTGTTATTCAAGTAGGCGCTTTTCTGTGATCAGGAAGCAGGCAGGACATGACGACACATTTGACAGACAAACATGGAACCTGCCATGAGCTGTCAGGAGCATCTATCTCTGCATATACTATATACAAATTCTGTGAAATCCAAACGTGGACAGTGAAATGCATATGTAATGTAAGTACAGCCAATCTTTAGCTACTGATATATGTGTTTATTTTCTCTGAGACCTTATACCTAACAGCTCCTCTTTAATCAGTTGCTCTCAGTTATAACTGAAAGGTCAACTGATTTTCAAAACAAGTCCCATGTTTCCATATGGCACCTTTCACACGTAACGCGTTTTAACTGAAATATTTTTCACAATGCACTGCTATGGAGAAGGAAAAAAACGCGTACCAACTGATTAAGCGTAAACGGTGCCCTTAGGAAACTGAGGAGGAGACCATGCTGGAGGTGTCCATAATCAAATTAAAGAATGGATCACCATAGTAGTCACGCAAATTAGGGCTGGTTAAGGGTGCAATCGGCGTTTTTCCACAGCGGTTAATCCACCCTGGGTGCTACGTGTAGAGTCCAGGGTCGCCTCACACGGCAGGGAAAATCGGGATTGGAATGGCGTGTTCGTGCAAACACCGGTAAAAGCCCAATATAACCACTCCGATTCACTTGAATGGGAGCGTTTAACGAGGAGTCCCAGATAACGGCGGTAGTTGCCTGCCAAGCGTCCGCCTGAGCCAGCCCTATGGCAGTTATATTGCTGTGTGAGTGTCCTCTCTCCTCCACTCTGACCCACAATTATTCCTTGGAGAAGAATCTCAGCAATGCAGCTCTTCTAGAAATGGTCAGTGAGAAGCTAATAAGTCCGAAAATATTATTCAGATTTCATGCAAATTTCTGCATCTTGTAAGTGGACCACTCAAATGCAACAACGGCTTCCTATGAGTCGTCCATTTCCAAGCTGAATAAAATTAGCATACAATTTGTAAAACTTTTGTTAGCACATCGTTGTCCCGCCCCCCTGCAGTCAATGGTTAGGTTGTATTGTAAACCTTTTTGAATGGCTAACACTTGGGCTGCAGGTGACAGGTACACTTTAGTAGACACAGCTCACCGTTCAGCCACTTGGAGTTGTACTGGGCAGTGCGGAGTGGCGGTACGCTCCCCAGGCTGCGGTAGATGGCGGGGTCCCGGCCAGAGAAGTCGATGACGGTGGCTGCGTACAGCTCTCCCCGGGACGTGATGACGGCGGTGGAATTGTGGCGGGGGTCGTACGGGCAGCGCGCCACTCCGTTTATCTTCTCAATCACCCGACTGATGTTCCCCACCTGAAATAAGACTGAGATCAATAGACCGGCCAAACCGCGTCAAACATAGCCATTTCACCCCTCCCACCAGCAGGAGGCAGCAGAGACCCCCATACATAATAATAATATGGTAGGACATTACACTATGACTATGGTAGGATTAGATTGTGAGCTCCTCTGAGGACAGTCAGTGACATGACTATGTACTCTGTACAGTGCTGCAGAAGATGTCAGTGCTATATAAATACACAAGCTGGACGCCCGGCGTTGCCCAGGTATGTATTTGGCTGGTGTAGGCCCCACCCACTTTTGCTAACCCTAACACACAATTACTTAATTACTTAATGACCAAGTTTGTGAGCTTTGCGGTCTTTGGCATCAATAATTTGCATTGAAATAAAATAAATCTGATTGGCTGTGGCACCACCACTTTTCTGAATTTGAACCCCAATCACCCAATGGCTAAGTGTACCAGGTACAGGTGATTAACAGTGGAAGAGGTTTGTGCCATTAACAGTGCAAGAATGGCAGCAATTAAATATTCCCTCTTGAAAATCAATAGGTGGATTTTAATTGTCTTTTGTAGGCTCCACCCACCTTTCTGAATATTAATCTTAGTCACCCAGTGACCAACTGTGCAAAGTTTGAGAACCCTGCCACTAACAGTGTAAGAATTGCTGCAGTTTACATTTTCTCAGTGAAATTTGTATTTGTCTCCGCCCACTGATGACCCGGTATTGCCTGATTATGTATTTGGCTGGTGTTGGCTGTGCCCACTTTTCCTAACCCTAACACACAATTACTCAATTACTCAATGACCAAGTTTGTGAGCTTTACAGTTTTTGGCATCAATAACCTGCGTTAAAATGAAACAAATAGGATTGGCTGTTTGTGGCTCCACCCCTTTTTATCAATTCAAAACCAAGTCACCCAATCATCAACTGTACCAGGTTTGAGGCTTGTGCCATTAACAGTGCAAGAATGGCAGCAATGTAAATATTCCCCTTGAAAATCAATAGGTGAATTATGATTGGCTTTTGTAGGCTCCTCCCACCTTTCTGCATATTAATTCCAGTCACCCAATGACCAACTGTGCAAAGTTTGAGAACCCTACCATTAACAGTGTAAAAATAGCTGCAGTTTACATTTTCCAGTGAAATTTGTATTTGTCTCCGCCCCCTTTTTGGTTATGGGAATAAAAAGTATCCTATACTTTATTCCAAGGCATGTACTATGTGTGTGCCAAATTTCATTCAAATCCGTTCAGCCATTTTTGCGTGATCGAGTAACAAACATCCAAACATCTGAACTTTCCCATTTATTATATTAGTAGGATAATAATAATATGGTAGGACATAAGACTATGACTATGGTAGGATTAGAGTGTGAGCTCCTCTGAGGACAGTCAGTGACATGACTATGTACTCTGTAATGTGCTGCAGGAGATGTCAGTGCTATATAAATACATAATAATAATATGGTAGGACATTAGGCTATGACTATGGTAGGATTAGAGTGTGAGCTCCTCTGAGGACAGTCAGTGACATGACTATGTACTCTGTAATGTGCTGCAGAAGATGTCAGTGCTATATAAATACATAATAATAATAATATGGTAGGACATTACACTATGACTATGGTAGGATTAGATTGTGAGCTCCTCTGAGGACAGTCAGTGACATGACTCTGTACTCTGTAAAGTGCTGCAGGAGATGTCAGTGCTATATAAATACATAATAACGGGCATTGAACTGTGAGATAGTGTGAATACTGATGCAATACACAGTTGGTAATGCAGGTGGAAGCAGAATGTAGGCCTGGCCTCTCCGCGCCCCTTGCGTTCTGCAGATCGCACACCTCTCTTGCTCCGCCTGCGCCAGGAGACCCTCGGAATGTGTGAAGTATGGCTGCTCGTCATCTGACAAGCCTGGAAACACAACTTATATCTCAGGTGGCAGAACGCCCTCAGAATGACCCGCTGGTGCCCGGCGCTGAACTCAGCTGCAGAGCGGCTACAAGCTGCCAAGCTGCGCAGAAAGCGGGCTTAATGGCCTTTATATGGGAGGGCTGATCGTCCGCCTGCGCTATATGTGACGCCACAGCGGCTCCTTATCGCCGATCTGTTTATGCTGAGCTGGGAGGACAGCGAGGAGCGATTAAATGGAAACAGCTGTTCTGCCAGAAATTCTGCAGAGATCTGCTCTGTACATCGTGTCTGCGCTCCGAGCTGTTCCGGAACATTCAACAGACGCTTCGGGCGAACAGGCAAAGAAATATTATCCCGAACCACAAAAATGGAAAACAGCAAGTTCACCGCGGCCAGCCGGAAAACCCATCGCCCCGCCATTGTATTATTATTGCTGCTAATATTAGGAACTGGTCTCATTACTAGCTAAAATCACTGTCTGCAAACCGCTGCAGAAATCCATGAATAATTCACTTATTTTATAGTACAAATTGTTCACATCCGATCCTATAATGGTCATCCAGAAACTGCTGTACAAATGTTGCGGTGTGCTGTTCTCTGACTCCTGCATGAATATTATGGAAGTGGAACAAGATAAAGGAACCAATTGGACAAGTTGGTGTGATAGATTTCTAGCAGATTCATTCAGAGTGATCTATCTGCTGGGAATTGAATAGGAAAGTCGATGCACTTAAAGAGGAACTCCAGTGAACATTTTACTGTTGGCAGGTGATGTAGCTGCTGCATGGTTTTTGACAGTTGGAAACAGCTGTAAACAGCTATTTCCCACAAAAGTTTGAACTTTTCTTGTGGGAGGGGTTACTTGTGGGAGGGGTTTTGCCACAATATCAGTCATACAGCACCCCCTGATGGTCTGTTTGTGAAAAGCAATAGATTTCTCATATAAAAGGGGGTATCAGCTACTGATTGGGATAAAGTAAAATTTGTGGTCGGAGTTTCTCTTTAAACGTGCAGAGATACAGGCCCATATGCAATTAAAGGGACTCCGAGTACCTCTCATGGGTATGCCTAGAGACTCCGACCAGTACTGCAAAGTACTTAAAATGCATTTTATTGAGAAGTTTAAAAATATCTCTTAAGAGAAAACTCTGGAGATAAACGTTAATTGCATATAGGTCACAGTATTGATAAAGTAAAGAGACGGCAGTGTTAAAGTGAACGTAACGTGAGAGGGATATGGAGGCTGCCATATGTATTTCCTTTTAAACAATACCAGTTGCCTGGGTGTCCTGCTGATCCTGTGTCTCTATTACTTTTAGCCACAGCCCCTGAACAAGCATGCAGCAGATCAGTGGCTCTGACTGAAGTCTGACTGGATTAACTGCATGCTTGTTTCAGGTGTGTGATTCAGATACCACTAAACAGAAAATCAGCAGGGCTGCCAAGCAACTGGTATTGTTTAAAAGGAAATAAATATGGCAGCCTCCCTTTAGGTTCCCTTTAAGGTGGTCATACACTTTTCCATCAATATTTGGCAGATTTGACACCCCTATTCCATAAACGGTGCCCGACTGCTCAATTTCCAAAAAAATGTAATCTACTGAAAATCGACCTAGCGCCACTGCCAGCTCTGGACACCGGAGGAGGTGAGGATTTGCGATGGAGTTACGGGGAAGCATGAAACACTCACCAGCGGCCCCGCAGGGGGACACATACCCTTGGGAAACGTCCGGCCATGGGTCTATCGATTGTCAGGAAATTGAACGCTATTACAACTGCACCCCCACTCTAGCCCTTGCAACCGAGATTTTCCAGCATGCCTGACCGATTCTTTAGACAGACTACGGGCAGGAATCAATAGATTGTGAGGCCATCAATATCTGCCTGATTTGACCATTATGATTATGACAGATATCGATGCCACAAACGGAGTCATGTATGGGCACCTTTAGGGCAGAGATATACAACCACCACAGAGCAGAGACAGCGGCGTACCTGGCGACTGGTGCACACCGGAGAGAAGGCGTTGGTCCCGCAGGTGAAAACTCTCTTCCCCGTCACTATCAGCACTCGGATGTAATTCTGGCACTCCACCTGCAGGGGGAACACACACAATCAATCACAGGAAATACGATTGCTTTACTTACATGTATGGGAAGACATCAGATCACATGACATCAGATCACATGACATCAGAACAGATCACATGACATCAGATCAGATCACATGACACTGCTGGAGACACAATAACATGAGATATACATTCCTTCCATCCGATCTCTGTACTCAGATATCCTCATCCCTGAGATTCACATACGGTAATGTAAAACGACAGACGCGCCTCGCATTCCCTGACTAACGTTACAAGTCTGTGGGGGGATGGAGCACAAACAAGCCAAAGAGCCCCCCTCCATCCAACACCGGGGACAGCGGAATAGTCTGCGTTGTGCTGGTGGACGCTCTGCCGCAGTAATGGCAGTCGTCAGTAAGCTGTACAGGTAGTCCCCGGTTAACAAACGAGATAAGGACTTTAGGTTCGTTCTTGAATCTGTTCCATCTCTGTACCTCCTCTGTCTGTACTGTCCACCTGTGTATCATTTGTCCCCCTGCGCCTCTAGCATCCCCTCACTGTGCCATTTCTGTCCCCTGTACCTCCTCTGTGCCCCCTGTGCCTCCAGTATCTCCCTCTGTGTCACCTCTGTTCCCCCGTGCCTCCAGTGTCCCCCTCTGTGTCATCAGTCCCCAGTGCCTCCAGTGTCCTCCTGTGTCACCTCTGTTCCCCCATGCCTCCAGTGGCCTCCTCTGTCCCCCCACTGTGTCATCTCTGTCCCCTGTACCTCCTCTGTGCCCCCTGTGCCTCCAGTATCTCCCTCTGTGTCACCTCTGTTCCCCTGTGCCTCCAGTATCTCCCTCTGTGTCATCAGTCCCCAGTGCCTCCAGTGTCTTCCTGTGTCACCTCTGTTCCCCGGTGCCTCCAGTGGCCTCCTCTGTCCCCCCACTGTGCCATTTCTGTCCCCTGTACCTCCTTTGTGCCCCCTGTGCCTCCAGTATCTCCCTCTGTGTCACCTCTGTTCCCCCTGTGCCTCCAGTGTCCCCCTCTGTCCCCCCACTGTGCCATCTCTGTCCCCTGTACCTCCTCTGTTCCCCCGTGCCTCCAGTATCTCCCTCTGTGTCACCTCTGTTCCCCTGTGCCTCCAGTGGCCTCCTCTGTCCCCCCACTGTGTCATCTCTGCCCCCTGTACCTCCTCTGTGCCCCCTGTGCCTCCAGTGTCCTTCTCTGTCACCTCTGTTCCCCCGTGCCTCCAGCGTCCTCCCATTGTGCCATCTCTGTCCCCTGTGCCTCTAGTGTCCCCCTCTGAGTCACCTCTGTTCCCCTGTGCCTCCAGCTTCCCCCTCTGTCCCCCCACTGTGTCACCTATGTCCCCTGTACCTCCTCTGTGCCTCCAGTGCCCCCCTTTTTGTCACTTCTACCCCTGTTCCTGCTTACACAAGTTTAAAAGCCGTTTTTTCTTTGATTTTTTTTTTTTTAATCAATTTTCTCAAAAAACGATCATTTTGGAAAAAAAAAAAATGTTCAACTTGTTCCCACAGAATCCATGCCGTACATATCGGCAGGCGTCCATAAGTCGGAGACTACCTGTATATAACATGGGGCTGTCTGTCTACCAAGATCCAACACGAGAGAGAGCTCTACCCATAACAGATTAAAGTGTAAGGGGATAACAGGGGGCACAAAAGGTAAGGGGAGTCAGTAGGCTGTATATAAGACAGAGCTGTGTCCATGAAGATACAATAGGAGAGAGAGCTCTGCCCATACCAGATTACAGTGTAAGGGGATAATAGGAGGACACAAGAGGTGGCATCTGAGCTGGCATGCAGTGTCACCCATCACTTGAGGGGACGCCCCCCTCCTCTCCACACAGACCCCTGTGTCTCCCCACAGTGCACACCTGATGCCTGGACTGTGCTGGCGTGCAGTGTTACTCATCACCTGAGGGGCCCAGACCCCACACATCCTCTCCACACACACCCCTCTGTCTCCCCACAGGGCACACCTGATGCCTGGCCATGCAGCATCACCTGAGGGGCCCCTCCTCTCCACACAGACCTCTGTGATTTACACTTCACCATTCAAGTGTCAAAAACTCCTAACCTTCCCTGTAATTTGTCTGGCTGCTCTCAGACATGTTTACTCCACATGTGCTCCATATATGGAGGGGCGGCGGGATGAAAGAGTCGCAGCCCCTCCATCCCATACAGGCCTTACACAAAGGAAATGTGAATATCACAAGCCAGAGACTCCCAGGAAACGCCCGCCGCAACTCAGCCCACGGATGCAAGGTACACATTACAGTGCATAGCTCCCAACTGCCCCTCTGTCCCTCTTCTCCTCCTCTTTTGTCCCTCTTTTAGGACTTTGTCCCTCTTTCTATGTAAATATATATATATATTTCTCTACTAAAAAAGTTGTTTGATTGACTCTAACCTTTATTCCCAACCTTTAAATTGATATTTTTTTTAATTTAAAAATGTTAATATGAAGGAAAATGACCCAGGATAGAAAGGACCAGTGTGGTTTGAATTATAAAACAACATATTTTTTGTATGACATCTTTATGGTATGCGTGACTGGGGGTGTGGCTAAGTGTCCCACTTTCTTATCTCAAAAAGTTGGAAGGAATGTTACAGAACTGACATCCCAGCTCTTGTGATATACAGTGGCCAAAAAATTAGAGACACTCCTTATTTGAAAGTAAACCAGTGACAACCGTGACGTAACAAGGCAGAGCTGCTTATATAAGGAACTCATAATTTCCCGCCTTGACTACTGCAATGCCCTGCTGTCTGGTCTCCCTATGACCCGAACAGCCCCACTGCAGTCCATCATGAATGCGGCAGCCAGAATTATCCACTGCTCCCATCGCTCCACCACGGCGGATCCCCTCCTAGAATCCCTCCACTGGATTCCTATCCAGTCCAGAATCAGATTCAAGATACTGTGTCTGACCTACAAATCTGTCCACAAAACCTGTCCAACCTACATTTCCGATCTTACTCAGAGGTACACACCTAGCCGCACACTCCGCTCTTCCAATGAACTTCGCCTAACCGCCCCCCGCATCACCCAGTCCCAGGCACGCCTCCAAGACTTCTCAAGAGCTGCTCCAACACTATGGAACTCCCTACCTCCACCCATTAGGGCAGCCCCCTCCTTCAACATCTTCAAGAAAGCCCTCAAAACTCACCTTTTCACTCTGGCCTACTACCCCTCACAAGTGCTCTAAACCTACAGCTGAACTCTGGTCCCCTACCGTTCGTGTCCTTACCTCTCCCTCTAGATTGTAAGCCTTTGGGCAGGATCCTCCTCCTTTTGTGTCCTACCTGATCATGCACCTCCATTACTGTGCACCCATGCTATGCATCTGAGTGAACCTAACTTGCCTAATCTACATGCTCAATCCAATGACTGACTAAGCATTACCTTGTACTCATACTGTGCTGTGTGATCTCCATGCTCCATCCAGTGACTAAGCATTACCTTGTACTCATACTGTGCTGTGTGATCTCCATGCTCCATCCAGTGACTAAGCATTACCTTGTACTCATACTGTGCTGTGTGATCTCCATGCTCCCCTCCAGTGACTAAGCATTACCTTGTACTCATACTGTGCTGTGTGATCTCCATGCTCCATCCAGTGACTGACTGAGCATTACCTTGTACTCATACTGTGCTGTGTGATCTCCATGCTCCATCCAGTGACTAAGCATTACCTTGTACTCATACTGTGCTGTGTGATCTCCATGCTCCTCTTCAGTGACTAAGCATTACCTTGTACTCATACTGTGCTGTGTGATCTCCATGCTACCCTCCAGTGACTAAGCATTACCTTGTACTCATACTGTGCTGTGTGATCTCCATGCTCCCATCCAGTGACTAAGCATTACCTTGTACTCATACTGTGCTGTGTGATCTCCATGCTCCCCTCCAGTGACTAAGCATTACCTTGTACTCATACTGTGCTGTGTGATCTCCATGCTCCCCTCCAGTGACTAAGCATTACCTGGCATTCATACTGTGCCGTGAGATCTGGTTTTCTTGTATTCCTGTATTGTCATATTGCTGTATGTCACCCCTAAATATTGTCTGTAACCTAAATTAATGTTCAGCGCTGCGTAATATGTTGGCGCTTTATAAATACAATAAATAAATAAATAAACTCTCAAGCTTCGGACGACGTAGTTATCAGGGAAGTTCATGACAAAATAGGTAAGATGAAAGACTTGAGTGACTTTGAACGAGGGATGATGGTCGGTGCAGTTTGCGCTGGTGCATCTCTGAAACGACAACTCTTTTAGGATTTCCCTACCCAGCTGTATCTCGGAGGTTTAGAGAGGGGCAGTTGAGAAAAAAAAGTTGAAGCGATAAGAACTATTTTGGTTGAAAAAGGCAGGTGAATGGGAAAGGTAAAAAGTGGGTAGCACACATAGTCCACAGCAACAGAAGGGCAACAACACGACAAATTACAGCTGAATTCAATGCAGGTGCATCATAAAGCATATCCCAACACACAACAAGACGGACGTTGTAAAGGATGGGCTTTAGCAGCAGGAGACCATCAAGAGTGCCTTTGGTATCACAGAAAAATAGGAAAAGATGCTGGTTGTGAGCCCTTGCCACCGTGCTCGATTGGTCTTAAATTGGTTTGAGGAACATCAATCAGGGTTTAACCTGCTTCTAAGCAGGGCTGTGGAGTCGGTACAAAAATCTTCCAACTACAACTCCGACTCCTCAGTTTATGAAACCACGACTCCAACTCCGACTCCGGGTAACCAAAATGGCCCCAACTCCGACTCCTCGACTCCTTAGTCTAATATTTAACAGGGCTGTGGATTTTGTACAAAAATCACCCGACTCCGACTCCTGACTCGGACTCCTCAGTTTATGAAACCACGACTCCGACTCCAACTCGACTCCGGATGCCCAAAATTGCCCCGACTTCTTGACTCCGACTCCAACTCCGACTCCACAGCCCTGCTTCTAAGGCCAGCTCAGATCCCGGATTCCCTGACCTCGATCCTATTGAGCATTTGTGGGACAAAGTCGAAAGATCGCTTCAAAGCTGGGAAACGCCTCCATCCAATCTGACCCAACTCAGCTGCCATTATGTCAGCATGGGCCAACATTCATCAGCAATGGTATCAGCATCATGTGGAGTCCATGCCAGGAGGAATATCGGCAGTGATCAGAGCTAAAGGTGGACCAACTCCATATTAGAGGGGGTTTTATTGGCCACTCAGTGTATACATTACAGGGGGTGACATCACCGCTCACCAGATATACAGTGCTGCCATAATTATTCAAACCCCTGGCAAATTTGGACTTAAAGAGTAACTGTCAGGCTGCAGAAGCTAATTTAAAACTCTATTCTCCTGTGTTAAACAGTTTAGAAGGAAGCCAAAAAGCCATTAGTGAAGATAAAAATCTCAGTTACCTTTGATGTGTGCTTATCAGAAAAGCTGTTAGACCTAAGAGGACGCAAGCCACATACTATACTGCAAAGCATTCTGGGGCCCTCCCCTCGGCTGCTAATGAGACGTTACAGCAGCTTGTAATCAGTCCAGCGCGTAGCACTGATAAATCTCCGGGCCGAGTACACTGCAGGAGTCAGCTATTGTTCCTAGCCACATGGCTCATTAATATTCACTGCACACTGTGTTATTTAGTACCAGCTTTTCTGTGATCAGGAAGCAGGCAGGACATGACGACACATTTGACAGAAAAACATGGAGCCTGCCATGAGCTGTCAGGAGCATCTATCTCTGCATATACTATATACAAATTCTGTGAAATCCAAACGTGGACAGTGAAATGCATATGTAATGTAAGTACAGCCAATCTTTAGCTACTGATATATGTGTTTATTTTCTCTGAGACCTTATACCTAACAGCTCCTCTTTAAACTTACTTTTATTTAACCAGCAAGTAATTTGACGGGAGATGACAAACCATAATAAGATGATGTACAAGAGGCATTATTGTGGGAAAAAAAACATTTCTCAGCTTTTATTTACATTTATTTACATTTGAGCAAAAAGTGTCCAGTCCAAAATTTATCCATACCCTTCACAAACTGTCACAGTCTGTGGGAAAATCCAAAGTTCTATATCATTCCAAATAGTCCAAGCTGTTCTAAAGCATCCTAATACACCCTGATTAATTGGGAACAGCTGTTTTAATCAAGTGAAAAACAGCTTCTCTCTGCAGTTGGTTTGGGGACAGTCATGGCTAAGACAAAGGAGCTCAGTGAGGACCTGCGGCTGCGCATTGTGGCTGCTCACAAGTCAGGAGAGGGCTACAAGGCCATTTCTAAATGTTTTCCAGTTCCAGTGGCTACAGTGCAAAGTATTATTAAAAAATACAAGATGTTCCGTACTGTGGAAAATCTCAAAGGAAGTGGTCGGAAGCCAAAAGTGACTCTGGTGCTGGCCAGGAGGATAGTGAGAGAGGTGATAAAGAATCCAAGGATCACCACCAAGGCCATCCTGGTGAATCTGGGCTCTGCTGGTGGCAATGTCTCAAGGCAGACAATCGAAGGACACTGCACACTGCTGGGATCCATGGATGCAGACCAAGGAGGACAACACTTCTCCAGATAAGGCACACAAAAGCTGGCTTGGCCTTTGCAAATGCTCATCTGGACAAAGAAGGTCTGCAGAAAAACTTGGCCTTGGGCACCGGTGGACATTTCAGCATGACAATGACCCAAAACACACAGTAAAAGTGGTGAAGAAATGGTTAGCAGACAACAACACTACCATTTTGGAGTGGCCCAGCCAGAGTCTTGACTTGAATCCAATTGAGAATCTGTGGAAGGAGCTAAAGATCAGGGTGAAGGCAAGAAGACCCTCCAACCTGAAAGATTTGGAGCTCATTGCTAAAGATGAATGGGCAAAAATACCTGTGGGGACATGCAAAAAGCTGGTCTGCAATTATAGGAAGCGCTTGATTGCTGTAATAGCCAATAAAGGCTTTTTTATTGATTATTGTGAAGGGCATGAATAATTTTGGACTGGACACTTTTTGCTCAAATGTAAATAAAAGCTAAGAAATGTTTTTTCCCCACAATAATGCCTCTTGTACATCCTCTTATTATCTTTTGGGAGACACATATGTCATTTCTCGTCACAAAATTACTTGCTGTTTGAATGAAAGTATAAATAATTATGGACAGCACTGGACGTTATATTTTAGAAATCTAAAGGTGGCAACACACGATACAATAAAATGATCCGATTTTATGGCAATTCAATGAATATAATCGGATCTCCAGAAAAAAATCGAAAGCTTTTTTTTCATTCGACTGAAAAATCTGATCGCATTTCCCGTTTTTTTCGATTTTTATCGATCCGGAATGCTGGACATTTTTCTTCAATTCTTCTAAAGATTGTATGGTGTGTGTTAGATTGTCAAATTATTAATATACACACCCTAGCAATTTTCCCAGAGTTTCCAATCATTTTAACATAATTGGGGAAAGATTTAACACAGGTGTGTGGTACATTGGTCATATTTTTGAAATGTTACAATCAGTCAAAAAAATGTATTGCAATTCTTAAATTGAACGGATATTTAAAACATTGTATGGTGTGTGGCCACCTTTACATTGTACAGAAGAAACACGATGGTGCAGGGTTATACAGGAGTGGGAGATAAATATATATATATATATATATATATATATATATATATATATATATATATATATATATATATATATATATATACATACACAGGATCTTCTCAAAAAATTAGCATATTGTGATAAAGTTCATTATTTTCTGTAATGTACTGATAAACATTAGACTTTCATATATTTTAGATTCAAATACACACAAATGAAGTAGTTCAAGCCTTTTATTGTTTTAATATTGATGATTTTGGCATACAGCTCATGAAAACCCAAAATTCCTATCTCAAAAAATTAGCATATTTCATCCGACCAATAAAAGAAAAGCGTTTTTAAAACAAAAAAAAGTCAACCTTCAAATAATTATGTTCAGTTATGCACTCAATACTTGGTCGGGAATCCTTTTGCAGAAATGACTGCTTCAATGCGGCGTGGCATGGAGGCAATCAGCCTGTGGCATTGCTCAGGTGTTATGGAGGCCCAGGATGCTTCAATAGTGTCCTTAAGCTCATCCAGAGTGTTGGGTCTCTCAACTTTCTCTTCACAATATCCCACTATCCCACAGATTATCTATGGGGATCAGGTCAGGAGAGTTGGCAGGCCAATTGAGCACAGTAATACCATGGTCAGTAAACCATTTACCAGTGGTTTTGGCACTGTGAGCAGGTGCCAGGTCGTGCTGAAAAATGAAATCTTCATCTCCATAAAGCTTTTCAGCAGATGGAAGCATGAACCCACTTTTGAACCAGACACAGCGGCAGAAGTGCCTGACCTGGGCTACAGAGAAGCAGCACTGGACTGTTGCTCAGTGGTCCAAAGTACTTTTTTCGGATGAAAGCAACTTTTACATGTCATTCAGAAATCAAGGTGCCAGGGTCTGGAGGAAGACTGGGGAGAGGGAAATGCCAAAATGCCTGAAGTCGTGTCAAGTACCCACAGTCAGTGATGGTCTGGGGTGCCATGTCAGCTGCTGGTGTTGGTCCACTGTGTTTTATCAAGGGCAGGGTCAATGCAGCTAGCTATCTATTTTGGAGCACTTCATGCTTCCATCTGCTGAAAAGCTTTATGGAGATGATTTCATTTTCCAGCACGACCTGGCACCTGCTCACAGTGCCAAAACCACTGGTAAATGGTTTACTGACCATGGTATTACTGTGCTCAATTGGCCTGCCAACTCTCCTGACCTGAACCCCATAGAGAATCTGTGGGATATTGTGAAGAGAAAGTTGAGAGATGCAAGACCCAACACTCTGGATGAGCTTAAGGCCGCTATCGAAGCATCCTGGGCCTCCATAACACCTAAGCAGTGCCACAGGCTGATTGCCTCCATGCCACGCCGCATTGAAACAGTCATTTCTGCAAAAGGATTCCCGACCAAGTATTGAGTGCATAACTGAACATAATTATTTGAAGGTTGACTTTTTTTGTTTTAAAAACACTTTTCTTTTATTGGTCGGATGAAATATGCTAATTTTTTGAGATAGGAAATTTGGGGTTTTCATGAGCCGTATGCCAAAATCATCAATATTAAAACAATAAAAGGCTTGAACTACTTCAGTTGTGTGTATTTGAATCTAAAATATATGAAAGTCTAATGTTTATCAGTACATTACAGAAACTAATGAACTTTATCACAACATGCTAATTTTTTGAGAAGATCCTGTATATATGGTGCAGGATACAGGACAGGCCGGATTCACCCACAATGCACAGGGGCACACTGCTATAAGCAGAGAGATCACAATCCCAGAGGGGGTCTTGGAGCGGAACCAGTGACAAGCATGGCAATCAGAGAAGCAGTGACCCTGCACAGGACAGATCTGTAGCATGTGTGACGCTGACAAGTGACACCAGCCGCGCGGCGGAGGAGGGGGAGACGGTCACACTGGCTGGAGAGGAAACTGCGCTGATTCCTGCTGACTCCATGCATTATGGAAGAATCGCATAGAATAATGACAACGCTTAATCTCTCACCGCGATGGCATTCTTCATCCAGACACATCTCCGATCCGGTTACACCGTCTCACCTATCCACCGGCTCAGCGCCCGGCACATCCATCACTCATAGACAAGCATATTCTATTCATGTCCTGATCTGACCAGAGTATCTCCCATGTTCTACGCGGACATTTCTCTCTTACTTCTGACAGCTATGAGGAGACATTCATCCGCACTTGCCTGGAAATCCAAAAGGTTTTTAAAGTGAACCCGAGGTGAGAGTGATACGGAAATAGACATTTATTCCTTTTAAACAATACCAGTTGCCTGGCTGTCCTGCTGGTCTGTTTGGCTGCAGTTGTGTCTGAATCACACCAGAAACAAGCATGCAGCTAATCTGGTCACATCTGACAATAATGACAGAAACACCTGATCTGCTGCATGCTTGTTCCGGGTCTACGGCTAAAAGTATTAGAGGCAGAGGATCAGCAGGGCTGCCAGGCAACTGCTATTTAAAATGAAATAAATATGGCAGCCTCCATATCCCTCTCACCACTTTAATTCAAAAACCACCCATAGACACAATTTAGCAGCTTAGCTCATTCACCCAGTGATCCTGGCCGCCCACATACCAAAATACCCTCTGACTGCCGGTATTGTCAGCATGGTGAAATGACTAAATAATAATAGTTGGACAATCCTGGTTCTAGAGATTTTGTAGCAGATTGAGGCCTTTGGAGTTGGGAAATGGAAAACCATGGCCCTGGAGAGTGTAGTATGGTACAGGAGTTGGGAAATGGAAAACCATGGCCCTGGAGAGTGTAGTATGGTACAGGAGTTGGGAAATGGAAAACCATGGCCCTGGAGAGTGTAGTATGGTACAGGAGTTGGGAAATGGAAAACCATGGCCCTGGAGAGTGTAGTATGGTACAGGAGTTGGGAAATGGAAAACCATGGCCCTGGAGAGTGTAGTATGGTACAGGAGTTGGGAAATGGAAAACCATGGCCCTGGAGAGTGTAGTATGGTACAGGAGTTGGGAAATGGAAAACCATGGCCCTGGAGAGTGTAGTATGGTACAGGAGTTGGGAAATGGAAAACCATGGCCCTGGAGAGTGTAGTATGGTACAGGAGTTGGGAAATGGAAAACCATGGCCCTGGAGAGTGTAGTATGGTACAGGAGTTGGGAAATGGAAAACCATGGCCCTGGAGAGTGTAGTATGGTACAGGAGTTGGGAAATGGAAAACCATGGCCCTGGAGAGTGTAGTATGGTACTCCATGATGACCCTATAAAAGGAGCAATACAAATCATAGACCTAAAGAGTTATGTTTGGAAAGCCATGACTTTAAAGTTCTGGCAAACAATAGGCCTGGGACACTGGGTGTAAAAAAAACTACAGGCCTATAGGGAGGGCAATAAAAGAATGGGGGGGCGCAACGACTCATCATGGTTGTAGAAAATGGGTTATGGAAAACATTGACTTTAACAGTGAGGTAAATGAAACCATGATCTTTCTAGATCAGGCATGGGCAAACTTGGCCCTCCAGTTAAGGAACTACAAATCCCACAATGCATTTGCCTTTATGAGTCATGACTGTGGCTGTAAGACTCCTGCAATGCATTGTGGGACTTGTAGTTCCTTAACAGCTGGAGGGCCAAGTTTGCCCATGCCTGCCCTAGAGAAAAGGTGGAAAACAATGGCAATAGAGAAAGGGTTATGGAAAACCGTGGACCTAGAGAGTGCAATATGGAAAGCTATGGCCCTAGAGAAAGGGTTGTGGAACACCAAGGTCCTAAAGAGAGGGTTGTGGAACACCAAGGTCCTAGAGCAGGGGTCTCAAACTCAATTTACCTGGGGGAATCAATCAATCAGCAGCTGACGGCTAACTCCCCCCCCCCCCCCCCTTGCATTGATTTTTATTTCAACATCAAATTCACACTAAAGCGAATCATTTTGCCTATTTTACCTTATGGTTCGCTTCAGTGCTCCCATTACAAGTAATCTGCCGTGTCCCCGCCGCAAAACGAGGGCTGCAGAGCCCCCAAATCGCCCGGGGGACAATCTGCCGGCATTTCCTGGAAGAGGTAGGGCTTTCAGCTTCAGCTCTGCCCCTCCTGACGTCAATCGCGGCGCATCGCCGCCTCTGCCCGCCCCTCTCACTCTCCCTTCACAGAGAGGGCGATTTGGGGGCTCTGCAGCCCTCGTTTAGTGGCGGGGATGCGGCGGATTACTTGGGAGCACTGAAGCGAACTATAAGGAAGCTGTTGCCAGCGCGGGCCACAAAATATTGTATCGAGGGCCGCAAATGGCCCGCGGGCCGCGAGTTTGAGACCCCTGTCCTAAAAAGAGGGTTGTGGAACACCAAGGTCCTAGAGAAAGGATTGTGGAACACCAAGGTCCTAGAGAGAGGGTTGTGGAACACCAAGGTCCTAGAGAGAGGATTGTGGAACACCAAGGTCCTAGAGAGAGGCTTGTGGAACACCAAGGTCCTAGAGAGAGGGTTGTGGAACACCAAGGTCCTAGAGAGAGGGTTGTGAAAAACTGACCCCAGAGAGAGGGATATGGAAAGCCTTAGACCTAGACTGCAAAACTGTGGCCCTAGAGAGTGGAATAAGGAACGCTATGACCCTAGAGAGCATATCTCCTCTTGTAAGAGGACAGCATTTCTTGAATTATAATTATTATTGTTATTTTGGTTCTTTTTGACTCATCGCACCAAAAACCTTCACATCCTGCCCGTTTACGCTCTCTTCCAACCGCCCCCAGCTGATCCCTCACATCACATGTATGTTTGTATGCATTAACAAGTCCATCGTGTTACCCATCTGTTTCTTTCAAAGCTTAATACATCGCCTCCATCTAGACAACCGGCTATTTACATTGATTTTTCCTTACTCAGTAACGATTCGCAACTGCCGACTTCTCTGACCTGGATTAAACACGTGCCTTGTTGTCCCATAAAAAAAAGCCTCCAACGCTGTTTTGTCTCGTTCCCCATAATTTTATTGTCAATTCGAGGAGTGTTATTACGCGGCTCTTACATTCGCCTCTAATTTCTTCCAGCGTTCTCGTTTGCTTTCGGGTTTCTGCACACGTTCGGGGAAGAGGATAAAATGACTAAGTATGGGGGAGGGGAGGAGAAGTGCGCACCGGCGATGAAAAGCTGGAGGAAGCTATCATTATTAGTAAATGAAAATAGGCCCGTGGTGTTCCATCGTTTAACCGCTAAATTTATTCTGCCGAGTGACTAATACGCACAACACGGAATAAATAGCCAGGTGTGACGCCGCCGCGAAAGTCTCCCGATATGGAAAGCAAGTGACGACGTGCGGAAGAGAACTCCTCTGTGTGGGAGGTTATTTTCCATGGTCAGCTCAGCACTAGGGGGCAGCATAACTATTTGCTACTCATATTTTACACTGTGCATGTTGGATGACAACCTGCTGCAAAGCTGAAATGTTATTTTTGGTTGACATCAATGTGCACGATCCACGATCACATCTGTTATCTCGAGTGGTGGGATCTATTCATTCCTGAGATCCCAGCTCTGCACACCTGCAGTCCCAGCTCTCTTCCCCCCCCCCCCCCCCCCACCTCCGCCTCCAACTGCCTGATAGAGTCTTCATTTAGTTTAGAATATGTAGAAGGCAAAGAGATCCCAGGGATCCCTAGTGTAGAAAGTAAGACGATGTGGTGGGGATATTCTATTCTTGAAGACTCCCAAGAATGGACCAAAGATTTCCCATTTGACAAAAGAAACATATTCCTATAGGGCCACTATAAAAGAGGAACTGTAGTGAATATAACAAATAAAACTGCTTAATTTTTACAATATTAATTTATAGTCCTGCCAGTTGATCTGTACGGAATGTTCGTTACTGAGAGTTCTACGTACAGAAGGAGAATCTGCTTGCTTGGCAATTCGGTATTTCCCACAATGCAACGAGGTTCACAGACAGGAGACTGCCAGGACCAAGGTCATGACATCACACTGTGGGAGGGGTTTAACCACAATATCAGCCATACAGAGCCCCCTGATGATGTAATAGAGAAAAGGTAAAGAATTCTCATGGGAAAGGGGGCATCAGCTACTGATTGGGATGAAGTTTAAACTTTGGGTTACAGTTCCTCTTGAAATAATCTTCTCTGGAGATGCTACTATTGGAGGGGTTCTGGGGCCAAAGGCTTCTGCTTTCTAATTCCAGGCATATACAGTTACAGTGTATGTCAGATGGGAGTGACAGCACGCTGCTTATCACTGGACAAGGCCAGACATTGGGAGAGCGTAGCAAGCCACATGCATGCAAGTGGAAGCAATCTTCCACACGCAAGCACCACAACCCAAATCTACTCCTGGCCTTGCATCTGCTTCATTTATGACAACATAAGAACGGACTTGCCTGGTGTGGGTAAGTCCACTGATCTGTCATTACATAACAATGACATAGCCTTTGAGCCAATTGCCTAATTACTTTTGCACCCCTGAAATGAAGGGATTGTGTTAAAAAATGCTTTAGTTGCCTCACATTTTTATGCAATCGTTTTGTTCCCCCCACTGGATTAAATCTGAAAGTCTGCACTGCAACTGCATCCGAGTGGTTTCATTTAACATTCATTGTGCAAATGTACAGAACCAAAATTAGAATAAAGCCGTCTCTGTCCAAATATTTACAGACCTGACTGTAGATGTCTGAGGCAGCCTAAGGGTTAAAACTACTTTTTAGCTTTTAAAAAGAAAATGAAAATGTGTTATTCTAAAAAAGAAAAAAAAAAGTAGTAGAATGGATACAAAAATGTTCTCCGTTTATTTGCACCTCGGGTGTCCTTTAAAGCGAATCTGAATTCAGAACTTCCTCGCTTTGCTCTAAAAGATAAGCAACAGCATAATAACCTATAAAGAGAATCTGTAATTAAAATAACCCTTACCTGCAGCTACAGGGGAGCCAGCGCTGGATTACCTGCAGCTACAGGGGAGGGGGAAGCCTCATTGGGACCCCGAGGAGGCTTCCCCCTCCCGAGCCGATACAAATCCTGCAATAAATCTGCAGCGTCTCTACTCCCTGCTTTCACAGAAGCAGACAAAGGGTTAACAACCTCTGTTTACAAATTAGCAGCTCTGCAGTGGCAGAGGAGATTCAAGAGCTGATGCAGCTGAGAGATAAAATTACAAAGAAAAAAAAAATTAGTCACAGATGAGGGGGATTGGACAGGCTAAACTCTCTAAATACATACAGGGTGCATTCCTCTGTGTTTTCCTTCTGTCCAGTGCTGTGAGATCACTTTAGGAAAATCCTAGCTTGCTGCAGAATGATGGAAAAAGCTTATGTTACTAACACAACGCTACATAATGACAATCGCAGCAAACAGTGAGTGTCCCTTTAAAGAAAACCTGAACTGAAAATTAAAAGACAAAATAAGCATACACAAGTCATACTTACCTTCCATGTAGTCTACTCCTCAGTGTCTTTCTCCTGTCCCGCGTCCTGTTTGTTCACTGTGATCAAGGGAATTCTCTGTCCTCCATTTTGAAAATAGCCATTACCCATAACAGCTTTCTGGTCAGCACACAGTTAAATTGTAACATCGCCCACTTGAGCCATAGGGAAACATGGACATTACCTGGTACATCAGTTTTCCTCTCAGCTATAACTGTCAGCAACTGATATTTTACTGACAGCAACTGATATATTTCAGATCTGACAAAATATTGTCAGAACTGGAAGGGATTATTGTCAGAAGAAAATGGCGAGCTTCTGAGAGGAACTGATGGCAAGGTAACTCTGTAATGTTCATTTGAAGTTACCTCATGTGTTTATTTTAAATATTTTTACTCAGTATAGGTTCTCTTTAAATGTGAGTTATGGCTGCTGGGAGAGCTGCGAGAGTGGCTGGATCAGCACTCCTCGGTCACATGACCTGCTCTGCGGATGACAGGCAGGTGGGCAGAGAGCCAAATCCTCACCGAGCCGTAGCTGGCTGTAACCGCGCAGCCATGTGATCGTCTGCACCTGACACGGCTCTACCTGCAGCACCCGGGGGCCCCTCTGACCAAACACATTCTTTTGTGTGAGAATATTATACCACCCAGCGATGATTAACACTACAGGGCCCAGAGCTATGCTACTGCCTTCCCTTCTCCTATGCCTAACACTACAGGGCCCAGAGCTATGCTACTGCATGCCCTCCTCCTATGCCTAACACTACATGGCCCAGAGCTATGCTACTGCCTTCCCTTCTCCTATGTGTAACACTACAGGGCCCAGAGCTATGCTACTGCATGCCCTGCTCCTATGTGTAACACTACAGGGCCCAGAGCTATGCTACTGCATTCCCTCCTCCTATGTGTAACACTACAGGGCCCAGAGCTATGCTACTGCCTTCCCTTCTCCTATGTCTAACACTACAGGGCCCAGAGCTATGCTATTGCATGCCCTCCTCCTATGCCTAACACCACAGGGCCCAGAGCTATGCTACTGCATTCCCTTCTCCTATGTGTAACACTACAGGGCCCAGAGCTATGCTACTGCCTTCCCTTCTCCTATGCCTAACACTACAGGGCCCAGAGCTATGCTACTGCATGCCCTCCTCCTATACCTAACACTACAGGGCCCAGAGCTATGCTACTGCATGCCCTCCTCCTATACCTAACACTACAGGGCCCAGAGCTATGCTACTGCCTTCCCTTCTCCTATGCCTAACACTACAGGGCCCAGAGCTATGCTACTGCATGCCCTCCTCCTATACCTAACACTACAGGGCCCAGAGCTATGTTACTGCCTTCCCTTCTCCTATGCCTAACACTACAGGGCCCAGAGCTATGCTACTGCCTTCCCTTCTCCTATGTCTAACACCACAGGGCCCAGAGCTATGCTACTGCCTTTCCTTCTCCTATGCCTAACACTACAGGGCCCAGAGCTATGCTACTGCATTCCCTTCTCCTATGCCTAACACTACAGGGCCCAGAGCTATGCTACTGCATTCCCTTCTCCTATGTGTAACACTACAGGGCCCAGAGCTATGCTACTGCCTTCACTTCTCCTATGCCTAACACTACAGGGCCCAGAGCTATGCTACTGCCTTCCCTTCTCCTATGTCTAACACCACAGGGCCCAGAGCTATGCTACTGCATTTCCTTCTCCTATGCCTAACACTACAGGGCCCAGAGCTATGCTACTGCATTCCCTTCTCCTATGTGTAACACTACAGGGCCCAGAGCTATGCTACTGCATTTCCTTCTCCTATGCCTAACACTACAGGGCCCAGAGCTATGCTACTGCATTCCCTTCTCCTATGTGTAACACTACAGGGCCCAGAGCTATGCTACTGCATTCCCTTCTCCTATGTGTAACACTACAGGGCCCAGAGCTATGCTACTGCATTCCCTTCTCCTATGTGTAACACTACAGGGCCCAGAGCTATGCTACTGCCTTCCCTTCTCCTATGAATATATCCCTGAGAATCCCCCATGAAGAGATGGATTAGTCCAAAACCTGTCACTTCTGTCAGATTTCTACTACCTACTGTAAGTGACAGCAACATAGGAGAAAAGAAATTCATGGCTCATTTTACTATTGGAAAAATGTACTTATTTGTATATGTTTGCACATATTTTAAATTTTACAGTTTTTCGCTGTAGTGCCCCTTTAAATGTCCTAACTTGAGGCAATGTACCTGGATATATGTGTGATTTTTTCCTTGTCACTGACCCCGGTGGCCAGGGTTTAATGCAGTGCACTCCCTCCTCCCCAGTCTGTGACCACTGCCAGGTCGCATACAGCTTATGCTTGGTGTGTGCATGGTGGATATGAGTAGATTTCGTTAGCTCCCTTATACTGTGTGGGGGGAGTAGTTCTGAGCTGTCCCCAGGAGAGCAATGATGTATCATGACAAGACAACATTTATATCGTGCTGATCCTAACTGTGCCCGAGGACCGGCAGAGTCAGGATCAGCACCGGACATCTGTTCCCGATACACACAGCTTATTATTCAGGCCGGATAATCCTCCTTCCCGGCCGCCGTCACGGCACAACGCCGGGCGCACCTCACTCTATATAACATATTCATAAACCGCGGCACATTCCGGAGAGCTGTGCAATTAACCGCTCCGCTGACGCCGAAACACCGGTGAGGCAGAGCAATTAATTACCGCTGCACCGTCATCCAATCACACGATTTCCTGAGATGAGAGGCATGGCGTCTGCATAGCGCTGTCACATGATGCGGCGAGAGCAGCTCTGTGATCCAAAGCCCAAATCGTACAAAACTCTGACCAACCAATAGGATCAGCTTCTGCAGCATGGGGAGTCCCGCCCACATCAGCCTGTCCGGAAAATAGTCACACCGAACGGATGTCTGCACCAAAACCTGCCTATCGGTACAATGATTGTATTTCCAATCAGATAACTCAGATCGTTTGGTATGAAAACAGAGAAGCTGGTGAGCACGATCGACCCGGAACGATCAATGGTTTCCTAAAGGTGCACATTAATGGTACAATCTCTCGAAGATCGATCAATTCGATCATTGTAATTGTTTTGAAACGTTGTTTTTGGCCTACCAATGGAGGAGAAAATGATAAGCAATCCGATCAGACTATTAGAAATTTGGATCAACGACGGAACAATCGTTTGTTGTTAATTGGCACCATTACAATTCCTGATCCAATCAACTATATGGTCAATCGTTCGGGAGCTTGTACTGTTAATGGCCACCTTTAAAGAAATTATTTTCCAAGATACGACAGCAACCGATTTAAATACAACCGCAAGTTTCTTTATTTGTTGTGAATCGATTAAATACAACGTTTTCTTTTGATTTCAATGATCTAATAGAAAATGTGATTGGGTGGTGTAGTGGTTAGATCTCTTGCCTTGCAGCGCTGGATCCCCGGGACGAATCCCAGCCAGGGAGCTATCTGCAAGGAGTTTGTATGTTCTCCCTGCGTCTGTGTGGGTTTCCGCCGAGCACTCTGGTTTCCTCCAACGAACATAAAGATAAGTTAATTGGTTTCCCCTTTAAATTTGGCCCTAGACTACAATGGACACCTGACTATGGAAGAGATTAAGCTGAATATTGACAGCAGCGATGAGGAAGATGGATCATCCCTCCTCACGATGAGCGTTCCACAATCCATTCTCCGGCCGGCGGGTATGCGCGACGTCACACGACGGGCGCGAACAGGAAGTCAAGCAGCCGCGGTACTCTGCACAGAGTCGTTGGGGAAAGAAACGCCGGTGCCATGTGCAAAGTACAAAGGCGCGACCACCTGCATTGTATAGGGAAACCGAGGCCTGAAGCAGGGTATTATAACAGTCACCTAGGAGTGCAAAACATGGTGCAGTACCGGCGCACGGCACAGGGTGGTGCTGCAGGGCTCCCGCAATCTCACTCCATTATGCCAGAGCTCCACAACGGAATGCTAATCGATATTGACATTTTTTTAGCGTCTGTTCTGGCTTTGTTTTGATGTTTCAGAGACCCCTGTTGTGTATCGGAGAAACTTACCAGCGCACACTATGAAGCCTTCACAAGCAATCTATATACAGGCAGAGCTCCTCAGTGATGAGGCCCAAGTAAAGAGTCCCAGTTTTCTGTCCTAAATTGTAACGCAAAAACTCCCTCTGGACCCAGAACTGCCTGTCCTGAGCTCCCCATCTCCATCTGCAGTCCCACAGTGCAGAATCAAGTGACCAGAGGCTGCAGTCCCACAGTGCAGAATCATGTGACCAGAGGCTGCGGTCCCACAGTGCAGAATCATGTGACCAGAGGCTGCAGTCCCTACAGTGCAGAATCATGTGACCAGAGGCTGCAGTCCCACAGTGCAGAATCATGTGACCAGAGGCTGCAGTCCCACAGTGCAGAATCATGTGACCAGAGGCTGCGGTCCCACAGTGCAGAATCATGTGACCAGAGGCTGCAGTCCCTACAGTGCAGAATCATGTGACCAGAGGCTGCAGTCCCACAGTGCAGAATCATGTGACCAGAGGCTGCAGTCCCACAGTGCAGAATCATGTGACCAGAGGCTGCGGTCCCACAGTGCAGAATCATGTGACCAGAGGCTGCAGTCCCTACAGTGCAGAATCATGTGACCAGAGGCTGCAGTCCCACAGTGCAGAATCATGTGACCAGAGGCTGCAGTCCCACAGTGCAGAATCATGTGACCAGAGGCTGCGGTCCCACAGTGCAGAATCATGTGACCAGAGGCTGCAGTCCCACAGTGCAGAATCATGTGACCAGAGGCTGCAGTCCCACAGTGCAGAATCATGTGACCAGACGCTGCAGTCCCATAGTGCAGAATCAAGTGACCAGAGGCTGCAGTCCCACAGTGCAGAATCAAGTGACCAGAGGCTGCAGTCCCACAGTGCAGAATCATGTGACCAGAGGCTGCAGTCCCACAGTGCAGAATCAAGTGACCAGAGGCTGCGGTCCTCACAGTGCAGAATCATGTGACCAGAGGCTGCAGTCCCACAGTGCAGAATCATGTGACCAGAGGCTGCAGTCCCACAGTGCAGAATCATGTGACCAGAGGCTGCGGTCCCCACAGTGCAGAATCATGTGACCAGAAACTGCAGTCCTCACAGTGCAGAATCATGTGACCAGAGGCTGCAGTCCCCACAGTGCAGAATCATGTGACCAGAGGCTGCAGTCCCCACAATGCAGAATCATGTGACCAGAGGCTGCAGTACCCACAAACACTGTGCTGAAATGCCCATTGAACCACAGCACATGTGGCATAGTGGTTAGCACTCTCGCCTTGCAGCACTGGGTCCCTGGTTCCAATCTCAGGCAGGCCAACATCTGCACAGAGTTTGTATGTTCTCCCTGTGTCTGTGTGGGTTTCCTCCGGGCAACCCAGTTTCCTCCCACATTCAAAAAACATACAGATAAGTTAATTGGCTTCCCCCTAAATTGGCTCTACACTATGATACATACATAGACATAGGACTATGGTAGGGATTAGATTGAGAGCCCCTGTGAGGGACAGTTTATTTATTTAAGTATTTATATAGCGCTGACATATCACGCAGCGCTGTACAGAGTATATATTGTCTTGTCACATAACTGTCCCACAGAGGAGCTCACAATCTAATCCCTGCCATAGTCATATGTCCATGTATTATCATACAGTGTATGTTTCATAGTCTACGGCCAATTTAGAGGGAAGCCAATTGACTTATTTGAATGTTTTTTTGGGATGTGGGGGGAAACCGGAGTGTCCGGAGGAAACCCACGCAGACACGGGAAGAACATGCAAACTCTGTGCAGATAGTGCCCTGGCTGGGGTTTAAACCGGGGACCCAGTGCTGCAATTTTTTGAGAAAAGGTAAAGATTTCTGGTGGGAAAGTGGGTATCAGCTACTGACTGGGATGAGTTGAATTCAGGGTTACAGTTCCTTTAGCTGCAAACAACTGTTGGCTGATAATCCTGCAGCACTGAGAACACTGATTCTTCTCACAGCCAAGGCTGTAGCTCTGCTGCTGTATTCTCCGCATACGAGAAGAGCTTGCTGAGACAAGACAATATACTCTGTACAGCTCTGCGGAAGATGTCGGCGCTATATAAATAATAATTCTCTTTGTAAACATCGGTGGATATCGCTGGAGCTTCCAGGCAGATGTGACATCAGATGTAATCGAGCTTTATATCTGTAGCTTTTATTTTACTTGTTCAGAAGTCCATCCACAATGGCAGATTATCTTCATATCTTGCTGGGTGGCGGCAGAGGTGGCACGTTGTCGGAGTGCCGCTTTAGCACGCCCCGGCACCTCTCGCCGCGGTAAACACGATTATGCGAGTTTTTCATGCAACGGTTACTCTTGTCTGCAATTAAGTCTCCAAACAGCGCAGGATGGCTGCGGTCCAGAAACTCGCTGTTCCCAGCTCAGAGGGAAAAAATAAAACGTGATACGCGTCCGCGGCGGAACAATACGCCAGGCAAAAACGCCGCTGTTCACCTCAGCTGAAATTATAGTTCCCTCGCTGGAAATGTCACTTCCCACATCGGAGCCGCTGATAATAGCCTGAGATTGTCACTTATAGGAACTTTCCAAACCGCCAATTAACCTCTCAGCTGCTGCGTGCGCTGAAGAGAGGCAGCTCCGCCCCCCGCGCATCGGGCTGAGGAGACGCACATGTGAGAAAATACAGCTCTGACTACAACGACATGCCGACTTTCTCATCATATTCATAGTGAGCGTTTCCTAATGTACAAATCGAGGGTAGCAAATCACTGAATGTGAATGTGTGTGTCTGTTAGGGTTAGGCGTCAGTAGAGGGACTGCTCGTGTGGCACTAGGTTAGGCATCAGGGCAGCAAGGGTGCGTGGTGAGGGGGTGGGGTGTCTGTAAGGCACCCCAGCGCCCTTTATAAAAGTACTGTATATTCTGGCGTATAAGACTACTTTTTAACCCTTGAAAATCTTCTGAAAAGTCAGGGGCCGTCTTATACACCGGGTGTCATTGATGCCGGGTGATACGCCCTATCCTGTTACCGCCTCTCAGATCTCGCTGCTGAGGACTGCAGTGAAGCGGCGCAGGCGCACATGTGCGAGATCTGAGAGGCAGAGAAGGAGATAGATAGGATACAAGGGCAGGGCCAGAAGGGTAAAAGAGGCGTGTTTTATGGGCATAGCGTGATCTATTCCTCCATACCGCTCTGATAAACAGGGAGAGCTGACCAATCCTCTTAAGGTGCATACACACATCAGACCATAGTCTTTGGAAAATGAAAGATCACAGACCAATTTTACCCCCTCCCATGTAGTAGGAGAGCCATACTCTACACAGTCTTTTCTATGGAGCTGAACTCCCCATCAGACAGAAATCTTCCCCCCTTCCATGTAGTATGAGAGCCACACCTACACAGTCTATTCTATGGAGCTGCACTCCCCATCAGATAGAAATCTTACCCCCTTCCATGTAGTATGAGAGCCACACCTACACAGTCTATTCTATGGAGCTGCACTCCCCATCAGACAGAAATCTTACCCCCTTCCATGTAGTATGAGAGCCATACTCTACTCAGTCTATTCTATGGAGCTGATCTCCCCATCAGGCAGAAATCTTACCCCCTTCCATGTAGTATGAGAGCCACACCTACACAGTCTATTCTATGGAGCTGCACTCCCCATCAGACAGAAATCTTACCTCCTTCCATGTAGTATGAGAGCCACACCTACACAGTCTATTCTATGGAGCTGCACTCCCCATCAGACAGAAATCTTACCCCCTTCCATGTAGTATGAGAGCCACACCTACACAGTCTATTCTATGGAGCTGCACTCCCCATCAGACAGAAATCTTACCACCTTCCATGTAGTATGAGAGCCACACCTACACAGTCTATTCTATGGAGCTGCACTCCCCATCAGACAGGAATCTTACCCCCTTCCATGTAGTATGAGAGCCATACCTACACAGTCTATTCTATGGAGCTGCACTCCCCATCAGACAGAAATCTTACACCCTTCCATGTAGTATGAGAGCCATACCTACACAGTATATTCTATGGAGCTGAACTCCCCATCAGACAGAAATCTTTGCAAGATGCTGCACACACAGATGCTGCACACACAGATGCTGTACACACAGATGCTGTACACATGCAACAGATCAGTATCTGCAAAAGATCTGTTCCTGCAAAAGATCCGTTCCTGCAAAAGATCCATTCCTGCAAAATGCATTCATAGTCTATGAGATCTGCAGATCATCATACACACCTTGTTTAACAGACATTCATCTGCAGATCAGATCCACCAGGATGGATTTTCAGATCAGCAGAGGATTGTCTGATCTGCAGATGAATGTCTGTTAAACAAGGTGTGTATGAGGATCTGCAGATATCATAGACTATGAATGCATTTTGCAGGTACTGATCTTTTGCAGGTACTGATCTGTTGCATGTGTACAGCATCTTTGTGTGCAGCATCTTGCAAAGATATCTGTCTGATGGGGAGTGCAGCTCCATAGAATAGACTGTGTAGGTGTGGCTCTCATACTACATGGAAGGGGGTAAGATTTCTGTCTGATGGGGAGTGCAGCTCCATAGAATAGACTGTGTAGGTGTGGCTCTCATACTACACGGAAGGGGGTAAGATTTCTGTCTGATGGGGAGATCAGCTCCATAGAATAGACTGTGTAGGTGTGGCTCTCATACTACATGGAAGGGGGTAAGATTTCTGTCTGATGGGGAGTTCAGCTCCATAGAATAGACTGTGTAGGTATGGCTCTCATACTACATGGAAGGGGGTAAGATTTCTGTCTGATGGGGAGTGCAGCTCCATAGAATAGACTGTGTAGGTGTGGCTCTCATACTACATGGAAGGGGGTAAGATTTCTGTCTGATGAGGAGTGCAGCTCCATAGAATAGACTGTGTAGGTGTGGCTCTCATACTACATGGAAGGGGGTAAGATTTCTGTCTGATGGGGAGTGCAGCTCCATAGAATAGACTGTGTAGGTGTGGCTCTCATACTACATGGAAGGGGGTAAGATTTCTGTCTGATGGGGAGTGCAGCTCCATAGAATAGACTGTGTAGGTGTGGCTCTCATACTACATGGAAGGGGGTAAGATATCTGTCTGATGGGGAGTTCAGCTCCATAGAATAGACTGTGTAGGTGTGGCTCTCATACAGGGCCGGGCCGAGGCATAGGCTGGAGAGGCTCCAGCCTCAGGGCGCAGTGTAGGAGGGGGCGCAGAATTCATTCAGCTGTCATTCCTAATTGTGTTTGAAGCAGAAAGAAATAAGAAAAGGGGATACATGGCAGTGGCTGCAAGCCAGATGACTAGATATTAAGGTGTTGGGGAGGTTGTGGGCCCTGTGGCGCCTCTTAGTCTAATAGCAATCAGTGTGTGACGGCTGGGGTGGGAGGGATGGAAGGGCACACTTTGGTGTCTCAGCCTTGGGTGCTGGAGGACCTTGTCCCTGCTCTGCTCTCATACTACATGAAGGGTGGTAAGATTGGTCTGTGATCTTTCATTTTCCAAAGACTATGGTCTGATGTGTGTATGAGCCTTTAGGGAGAGTTGACCAATCCAACTAGTCAATCACCTGTATACTGTTATATACTGGGTACCACATACAGTACAGCACCAGTATCTGTTCATACATAGCACCAGTATATGATGTTTTTAAAATTTTATTTGGTGTGCGTTGGAAGAGGGGTAGTCTTAAACCGCGAGGATAACCCAAACTCTGTATTTTAACTGGAAAAGTTGGGGGGTCGTCTTATACGCCCAGTCGTCTTATGCTGGGTACACACGATACATTTTTCTGCTCAATAGATGGAACCAATAGATAATTCCCGTCATGTCCAATATTCCTTCCAATCGATTCTGCTTTTGATTTCTCATAGAAGTGAAGATAAGAGAATTGAGCGCAGAATCAAGTGGAAAAAACGATCGGGTGGAAAATCGAGCAGAAAAACGTGTGTACCCAGCGTTATACGCCGGAATATACGGTACGCATCACAAGGGGAAGGGACAGTTTTCATGAACATTTACAATGCTGCATCTTAAAGTCACTATCATCAATATCTGGCCAATTTGATCATATCTGCTACACATCAACGCCCCAACATGCTGGCCAGATTGATCACTAGAGTGATTTTTGCCCAAAATTGATCTGGTCTATCGATTGTACGGGACGGAAGAAATCGTATGATCGGCCGTGTCTGCGGCTCAATACACCTTTAATAGATTTCACACTAGAATCCATTGACAATGGAAATTGTGTGGATGGATTCTATCAGAAGGATCAATCTTTGGCCACATCAAGCAGTGTATGCCCAGCTCAAAGCCCTGAATACACACAGATAAAAGTAACAGATAAAAGTAGTTTAAAACGTCCTAACGAAAGACAGATTTTGCCATTTCAGACAACCAACATTGTAAAAAATTGTAGCTAAACGGCAACGATGAACGACTGATATCGTGTATTGGATCAACCCAGACGACTACTGGTCAGATAACAGACAGTCAACGGTTGTGTACACGGCGTTCAAACGACATTGTTCCAGAGCATGCATGCGTGTCGTGTGAAATGTTCCTTTCCACCTCCGTGCGCAGGATAAAGCGTTTGGAATATTGGTGTGTGTGTAGACAATGTCGGTTAAACGACTCGTTTCTTTTTTATGCAAATTGTCGTTTGACCAATATTGCTTGTTTGCGCGCGCTGACTTTTATCTAGCGTGTGTTCAGACCTTCACTGCCCAGGCCTTGAAATCAAGAGACTGATCTCGTTAGCGACCAATCTTACCTCCGTCTTGCCTTTACTCTGACAGGAGCGACGCACATCTTCATCCGGACTCCACTCCGAGGCCTGGAAGACAAAACACAGTGTGAATGTCATACTCCCAGAACCCACACTGCACCTCACCCCCGCTACATACTCCAACACAACTACACAACATAAAAATAATAATAAAATTAACCACTTTGCATCCAGACCTTGTTTCCCACTTATGGACCAGAGCAGTTTTGACAGTTTAGCTATGTCCTTATTTAATCAGAAATAACTTTATCCCTACTTATGACACAGAAATGAAATATATATTGTTTTTTTTCCAAGACAAACTAGACTTTCATTGTATGCCATTTTTCCCTCAAACAATTTTGTTTTCTATGAATTTTAATGGGAAAACAAGGAAAAAAATAGAAGACCACATTATTTCTCAGTTTTACCAATTCCAATTTAAAAATAAAAAGTGCTACTGTAGATAAAAAAACACAATTTTTTTTGGGCGATTCTTACTGCTTATCACAAAACTTAGATTATGTTCCTGTCACAATTTATGGTGAAGATATTGGATTCTGAAATAATGCTACAGAGTGTATTTTTCACTATGAAATGAGAAAATAAAAGTATTTTTAATGGTAAAAATCCATCTCATTAGTTCAGGGAACATATATTCCCGTTCACCAATTAATGCTGCATCAGATAGTGCCAGAAATGTGCACAGGAGCAAGCCCAATCCTGCACAGCACTGCTTCTGCTACAAGACGTAGATCTACTGACTCGTGGCTTAGATGAAGTCACAGAGGACATAGATATACTGTAGTGGTGGATAAAGTACTGAAAACCTGGATCGCTTTAATGTTATATGGGAAGCTTGGTTATCATATCGAGGGCATCTCCAGATGAATGAATAATTGTTCCTTCTGTATTCTTAATACTGAAGGTTTTGGGGGCGGGGATGCTGGAGGGGGGTTTGGAGGTTTGCTTGACCACACACAAGGTTTAATCTGAGTTCTGTTATTTAATATATTATGAAGTTTCTACTTTATGTGCTAACTGTACATGGTTTTATCCTGAGGCGAGTTTGGTATTTTATTACTGGTACATTTTAGAGTATTTTGTACTTGCTGGATATTGTTCAATGTTATGTTGTTGTCCTTTTGTTATGCACCTCAATAAACTGTTTAGATAAATAATAATAATAATAATAATAATAATATAATGCACCCAGTAAGGCCCCGTTCACACTTGCATTTTGGCAAGTAAACGGACCGGATCCTGATCGGATCCTGACCTGATCAGAACCGTACGGTTCCGATCCGGTCCGTTTGTATCAGGCATGCATCAGGCTGCCATCCGGATCCGTGGGCAAAAAATAGTGAAATTAAAATAAAAAAATGTTGGGGTCAGCAGAAGGTGCACCTGGTGCACCTGTAGAATCAGGTTCCTCCGCTGTAGGCCTCACCTCCACCTCCGATATTCTGCCAAACAGCTCCAGCACGTCTGTCACTGCTGCTCCACTCCAGACATGCTTGGCCCATGTGTCCCCATCCGAAATGGCCGCTTTGATACGCATAGGAAGTGGGGTAGAACGTCAGGTGTTTGTAGGCAGTGTGTTCTGTGCCTTCCGTTTCCCATTGGTTTTTGTGTTCCGGATGGTGCTGTCAGGCTCAGGTCCGGCTCCGGTCCGGGTGCGTGGGCCGGAGATCCGGACACAAAAAAATAGCGCATGTTGGAAAAGTGTCCAGAGTCCGGATCCGATCCGGCTCCGTACTGTACGGAACGGACACGTGTGAACGTCCGCATAGACTTTACATTGCTATGCGGAACGTGCGTTCCGTTTGTACAGTATGCGGTCCGGATCAGATCCGGAAAATCCGGATAGCGAACACTAATGTGAACCGGGCCTTACTATAGCATCAACTGCTCTATACACACAAAAACACTGTTTCTACTCTATGTCCAAATCCAGACTTGTCCAAAAGTTAAAGGGCAACTGAAGTGAGAGGGATATGGAGACTGGCATATTTATTTCCTTTTAAACAATACCAGTTGTCTGCCTGGCTGATCCTCTGCCTCTAATACTATTAGCTATAGCCCCTGAACAAGCATGCAGCAGTTCAGGTGCTCTGACTGAAGTGTGACTGGATTAGCTAAATGCATGTTTCAGGTGTGTGATTCAGACACTACTGCAGCCAAATAGATCAGCAGGACAGCCAGGCAACTGGTATTGCTTAACAGAAAATAAATATGTCAGCCTGCATGTCCCTCTCACTTCAGGTGCGATTTGATCGTTTATCCACGTTTCACCGTGTATAACAGAGGAGTCAACTTGCAAATTAATTCAACTTACACAAATCTCCAAGCAAACTAAATGTAGCAGTGCTGTACCACAAGGACTTGTGCCAAAGGTAGCCACACGATTATTGACTTCCGATCAAACGATAGAACAATCAACTTTTTATAATCAAAATATAAGCTGATTGGAATTAAATGGATCAAAGCCCACCCACTGATATCCGATAGATCTTTTTTTTAATCAACATTATCATTCGGATAGGTGTTTCGATCACTTGAAGTGGCAATGAGATCGATGTAAAAGCAAATGACCAAGAAACAGAAAATCAATTGAAATTGGCTGAAACGAAAGCAGATCCCTGTGTGAGCCGTTGAAATTTTCCATCCTGCACAATTGTTGGAGCTTAGATTTTTCAGAGCGATATTGGTCACTTTTCATCAATCGAACAGCCAAAAGTGTTTTTGATTCATCCTCAACTCAATATGCGAATTGAATTTAAAGAGAACCGAGGAAGCACCCTCATGTATTTTACCATATATATCAGTGGGGACATTAGAGAAAACACCTACCTTGCTCTCTGTTTCATCCTTCACTGCTCAGCCTGCTTGTTATCAGCCCTGATAAGAATCCCCGACTGAGCATTCAGTCTGGCTTTCACTGGAAAGATTATAGTCAGTCTTCTGTGATGTCTTTTCAAGGCCAAGTCTGCCCCCTTGTGGCTCTGATTTGCAGCTTCGAGGATAAATAGCAGGAACGCAGAGCCACAAGGGGGCAGGCTTGGGCTTGAAAAGACACCAGAGAAGACAGACTCAGCTATAATCATTCCGGTGAAAGCCAGACTGAATGCTCAGTCGGGGATTCTTATCAGAGCTCATAACAGGCAGATTTAGCAATGAGGATGAAACAGAGAGCAGGGTAAGTGTTTTCTCTAATGTTCTTACTGATATATATGGTAAAATACATGAGTGTGCTTCATCTCTGGTTCACTTTAAAGGTCAATTAAACACAAAATATTGATAAGTGTGTGGCTAGGCTGGGTTCCTTCCATTTATTCTCTACCGAATAAGTAACAATAGGCAATGTTTGGTGAGGATGAAACATTAAAGGGGAACTGCAGTGAAAATAACACTATCAATAAAACTGCTTGTTGTTTTCAATATTTATTTACAGATTATTTAGTCTATTGTAAAATCTTCCCTCTCCCCGATTTCTGACATTCATCACTGGTGGTGATATATTTTGTTCTGCTGGGTGATCTGTACAGAATGTTCCTTGCTGAGAGTTCTATGCACAGAGGGAGACTCTGCTTGCTTGGCAGTTGGAAAAGCCAGTATTTCCCACAATGCAAAGAGGCTCACAGACAGGAAACTGTCAGGACCATGGTCATGACATCACACTGTGGGAGGGATTCAACACAATATCAGCCATACAGAGCCTCCTGATGATCCGTTTGAGAAAAGGAATAGATTTCTCATGGGAAAGGGGGTATCAGCTACTGATTGGGATGGAGTTCAATCCTGGGTTTATGTTCCTCTTTAAGGTGGCATTGGCTGTACATTCTCCCGAATGATCGACCATAGGATCGGTTGGATCGGGTACCATTAATGGTGTTTATGATTAACGATCATGTTATCAATTGTTCGGTCGATCCAAATTTTGGAATGATTAATTTTGTTTGATCGGATTGCTTATCATTTTCCCTCTGCTAGTGGCCCCCAAATGATCGTTAATGATCGATTGCAACAATCGGATTTGGCGGTCAATCATTTGTGAAGCTGAATTGTCAATGGACACCTTTAGCACCCACCGTGCTGCCAAACCACCTAACTCATGTTTGCGTCTAGTTTCTCCTGTGTCCCCTCATGACGAGAGGACAGTCGCTGTGTTTTCGTGCCCTGCGACTATACGGGCCACTCACCCTGGGGCGATGAGCGGCCGTTTCCTGCTAACCGTCGACGATCGCTGGCGCTTTTTAAAGCACTGGTATAATGTGAACTATAGGGCAGTGTTGTCACTGCTGCGAATGCTGGTGATTTGCAACAAACGCACAACATGCAGTATTTTTTTTTGCGATTTTAGAGCGATCGCGATAGATTTAAAACGCAAATTGTGATTGCTCAAAAATGGTGAAAATGTACAGTAAAAAAATATGCGATAATCGCGAAGAAAATGCCTTGGCAAAACACTAGCGATAATCGCTAGCATTTTGTGATTCCCATTGTGAACGGGGCCTAAATGCTTAAAGGACCTCTGTCGTGAAAATCTTAAAAATTAAAATACATGTAAACATATAAAAATAAGAAGTACATTTGTTCTGGAGTTAAATGAGCCATAAATTACTTTCCTCCTATGTTGCTGTCACTTACAGCAGGTAGTAGAAATCTGACATTACCAACAGGTTTTGGACTAGCCCATCTTCTCATAGGGGGGTTCTCAGGGTTTTCTTTTTATATAAAAGCACTTTGTGAATGGCAGTTGCTCCAGCCAAAATAGTGTACAGTGAGCAGGGAGGCTGGCCAGCATCTTTGTATTAATCTTTTTGAAGGAGTGTCTTTATAAAGAATAAAGGTCATGCTGAGAATACCCTATGGAGAGATGGACTAGTCCAAAACCTGTAGGTAATGTCAGATTTCTACTACCTACTGTAAGTGACAGCAACATAGGAGAAAAGTCATTTATGGCTCAATGTACTTATTTGTATGTGCTTTAAAACTTAAGATTTTTGTGACAGTTCCTCTTTAAATATCTCTCATTCTCCTCCATCCCTCTTTCGGAGGACAATATGGCAGCATGTTGGCGGAGGGAAGGGATCAGATGGTCTTTTTGGGATCAGGAAGGGATTTCAGCTCCCCAGAGGATGTAGAATTGGGCCTGGCTACCCCGGAGGGATTTCTGTCCCCCCATCCAGATCAAAGCGGACGAGCGTGCAAGTAAAAACGCGGCCCGCCGTACTCGATATCTGCCTTCCCAGATGATCTATACTGAGAAGAATATTCCTCCGGAAACGCAACTTTAATCCCTCTTCTATCGCTCCGCAGGGAGGGGCTTTGTGACCGCAGAAATGTATCGACAGGTGGACGTTTATTCCTCGCAGCCGCGCATCGCTCAGCCTGGCACGGATGAGACCCACGCGGCCAGGGACGCTTCCGCTACACACAAGGCATGCTGGGACGCTTCCCACCGCAGGCCGCGTCCATTGGGTAAATCATGGCTCATAATAGGGATAAATCCTCGCCCAGCGCTTTCTCCAGATGGCCCAGCTGGCACGGTCGGATAATGTGATTCCATCGCGCAGATAAAAGAGGCGGGGGAGGGAGGGGGGAGCACCGGCCATAGTAAATACCTCCGGATAACAAAGCAAGCAATTCATTCATTCACTGGGGAAGAAAGAAAACTCATTAACATTCCGATAATAAGCCCCTCGGACCCGCGAGGACGCCCGCCACTGCGCTCTATTACACCAAAACAATTTTTAATAAGTTCCTTTCTTCCTGTTAATAAGGCCTGGCGGAGCTCCTGAGGGGCCCAGCGCTGCGGCGGGCTGCAGAGGGGAGGCGGGAGCTCAGGGGTTAACATCTTAATTACATTTTAAGAGACTCGCCTCACAAGTAGCGGCTGCGGACAAAAGGGGCGGCCATATTGTGCGACCCAAAACATTCCCCCGTCTATTGTAAGGAGAAGGATCAACAAACGACGGGAGGCCTCGAGCGTTCACTGATTATTATTTATTACTTCACATCAGATCAACAGCAAGAGTCCTCCTGATATACTCTGCGCTGCTGGAGGACTCTGCTCCTTCCTCTAACTCTCCTCTCCTGATATACTCTGCGCTGCTGGAGGACTCTGCTCCTTCCTCTAACTCTCCTCTCCTGATATACTCTGTGCTGCTGGAGGACTCTGCTCCTCCCTCTATCTAACCCTCCTCTCCTGATATACTCTGTGCTGCTGGAGGACTCTGCTCCTTCCTCTAACTCTCCTCTCCTGATATACTCTGTGCTGCTGGAGGACTCTGCTTCTTCCTCTAACTCTCCTCTCCTGATATACTCTGTGCTGCTGGAGGACTCTGCTCCTTCCTCTAACTCTCCTCTCCTGATATACTCTGTGCTGCTGGAGGACTCTGCTCCTTCCTCTAACTCTCCTCTCCTTATATACTCCGTGCTGCTGGAGGACTCTGCTCCTTCCTCTATCTAACTCTCCTCTCCTGATATAATCTGTGCTGCTGGAGGACTCTGCTCCTTCCTCCATCTAACTCTCCTCTCCTGATATGCTCTGTGCTGCTGGAGGACTCTGCTCCTTCCTCCATCTAACTCTCCTCTCCTGATATACTCCGTGCTGCTGAAGGACTCTGCTCCTTCCTCTATCTAACTCTCCTCTCCTGATATAATCTGTGCTGCTGGAGGACTCTGCTCCTTCCTCCATCTAACTCTCCTCTCCTGATATGCTCTGTGCTGCTGGAGGACTCTGCTCCTTCCTCCATCTAACTCTCCTCTCCTGATATACTCTGTGCTGCTGGAGGACTCTACTCCTTCCTCTAACTCTCCTCTCCTGATATACTCTGTGCTGCTGGAGGACTCTCCTCTCCTGATATACTCTGTGCTGCTGGAGGACTCTGCTCCTTCCTCTATCTAACTCTCCTCTCCTGATATACTCTGTGCTGCTGGAGGACTTTGCTCCTTCCTCTAACTCTCCTCTCCTGCTATACTCTGTGCTGCTGGATGACTCTGCTCCTCCCTCTAACCCTCCTCTTCTGATATACTCTGTGCTGCTGGAGGACTCTCCTCTCCTGATATACTCTGTGCTGCTGGAGGACTCTGCTCCTTCCTCTAACTCTCCTCTCCTGATATACTCTGTGCTGCTGGAGGACTCTGCTCCTTCCTCTATGTAACTCTCCTCTCCTGATATACTCTGTGCTGCTGGAGGACTCTGCTCTTCCTCTAACTCTCCTCTCCTGATATACTCTGCGCTGCTGGAGGACTCTGCTCCTTCTCACCCTGTGATTTGCGTCCTCAGATTCGCGTCCTGTGCTCCCATCGTCTAATCACAAGTTCCCTGACTCTCCCGCTCTCTAGATAAATGCAGTTGATGTTTGGGATTTCCTTCCCTGACAAAATGCTGCCTAAAAATGATGAATTTGTAGATAATGTTCCTGAAATCTCCCATCAGCAGCTGTCAGAGGCACACAGGCGTCCTGATTGCTCGCAGACATTCCCAGAAAAAGCCTGATTTTGGGTTTGTGCTGAAAATGAGTTATAGCAGCGTACTAATCATCGCTATTTACGAGGACTTCAAACGCTGCCTCAAACGAGGACAGAAAATGAACTTTGCATCACATACAGGGGAACGCATCCAGCCCACCCCTCGTCTAAAGGTGCTTACACAATGATTGGCCAATTTCAAGGATGGCACACACTGTGCAATTTTTACTTCCAGTCGAGAACAGGAAAGGGTAAGAAACTGTACAGACTATCGATTGTCAGTGAATGATCACAAGCAGATCGGACATGCTGGAAAATATTGATTGAAATACTCGCTATTTTGTTGCATGTGTATGCCTCTTCCAAAAATTGTCAATTGATATCCAATCGGAAACATGATCCAAATTAGGAGAAATCCAACTAGGAATTTAGAACATTTGCATACGTGTGTGTGCTTGCTTTTTTCTGTATCCAATCAGATCTGAATATCGACATGCTTGAATAATAATTGCATGGTGAGTGCCCAGCTATACCACCTCCATGTAGAAGGAGGGTCAGCAGATCTTGAATACGATGGACAGATTGCTTGGTACTGTTTGCTGACAACTGTCGGCAGCTCTGTCACCGGTCCCCGACCAGCGCCCCTGCGAGGGGTCACCGGAGGCCGCCGGGGGATAATGGAGACCCCACTAGGCAATCCCCAGCGATTGTTACCCTTCTGATTCCATACAGCCCTTCCCTCAGCTTTCTGGAGCCCCCTGATCCAGCTATTGATGAGCAGGAATCCCGCCCTCACCTCTGCTCCCTGCGTGAACTCTGCAGGGATATTCCCACAATGCACTGAGCTGAGAAAATCGCAACACCATCAATTTCCTATGGCTGTGATGTGCTTTGTCCGATCGCTCTCTCAATACCCCCATCCCCCCAATTGTCTTATATGAAGAGCGAGGACTGGGGGATGGGCAGAGTACATTGATCTCCTTCAAGTACCAAAGTTCAAAGCCTACTGATCAAGTGAACTTTCTTTTTTTAAGTAAACCTTTAAAGGGAACCTTAACTGAGAGGGATATGGATGTTTCCTTTTAAACAATACCAGTTGCCTGGCAGTCCTGCTGATCTCTCTGGCTGCAGTACTGGCTGACTTCAGTCAGAGCACCTGATCTGCTGCATGCTTGTTGAGGGGCTGTGGCTGGATAGTGTAATGGTTAAGGGCTCTGACACAGGAGACCCGGGTTCAAATCTCAGCTCTGCCTGTTCAGTAAGCCAGCACCTATTCAGTAGGAGACCTTAGGCAAGTCTCCCTAGCACTGCTACTGCCTATAGAGCGCGTCCTAGTGGCTGCAGCTCTGGCGCTTTGAGTCCGCCAGGAGAAAAGCGCGATATAAATGTTCTGTGTTTGTTTGTTAAAAGTATTAGAGACACAGGATCAGCAGGAGAGTCAGGCAACTGGTATTATTTTAGAAAGAAAAATCCACATCCTTCTCAGTTTAGGTTCCGTTTAAAGTGGACCTACACTCTTGCAAAGGATGGAAGGAAACCGTGTAGAAATCTGGCTTGTATGTATTTAGAGAGTTTAGCCCAGGCCTGGGCAAACTTGGCCCTCTAGCTGTTAAGGAACTACAAGTCCCACAATGCATTTGCCTTTATGAGTCATGACTGTGGCTGTCAGACTCCTGCAATGCATTGTGGGAATTGTAGCTCCTAAACAGCTGGAGGGCCAAGTTTAGCCATGCCTGGTTTAGCCTGTCTAATTCCCCCTCATGTGTGACTACTCACAACTTTAATTTGATCTCTCAGCTGTGTCAGCTGGCTGCCTCGGCAAAACAGCTAATTTCTAAACACAGGATGTTAACCCTATGTCTGCTTCCATAAAAGCAGGAAGTAGACACACTGCATATTTATTGCAGGATTTGTATCAGCTGTAACAAAGAAATGTTTTTTCTTTCGATCGAGAAAAAAACACAGATTTTCGTTTTTTTTCCAGTAAAAATCAGATTGAGTATGTTGGAAAAATTAGATAGATAAATAGAATGCATTGTTCAATCCTTCAAAAAAAAAGTCAGAAAAATCAATCATAAGTATATGATATATTGGTTCAGTATTTAAAATTATTTGATCGAGCAATAAAAATGAATCAGATTTCTCTGGTCATGTATGGCTAACTTTATACTGCATTGGTCCAATGCCAAACGGCATACAATCCAAAATTTACCTGAATAAATGTAATTAAAAATACCAATTCTGCATTATTTATAACTTGTTTATCCATTCTTGTAAGCCCAAAACTCGCTGTAATAGATTTATGATTATGGTCGTTCAAGTACCGCCTAAAATTTTATTGTCAATTGCCACATAGACAGTAAACTTGAAAAGACCTCCCAATTTATAACTCCGGCTTCTCACCGCACTCAACTGTGCAATGTTGTACTGTTAGTAAATTAGCTGCAGTGTGTGCTGATCTCTGCTACCTCCAGTATGTACAGTATAAGCTGTTACTCTGTGCATGTACTGATAGTAAATTAGCTGCAGTGTGTGCTGATCTCTGCTACCTCCAGTATGTACAGTATAAGCTGTTTTACTCTGTGCCTGTACTGATAGTAAACTAGCTGCAGTGTGTGCTGGTCTCTGCTACCTCCAGTATGTACAGTATAAGCTGTTACTCTGTGCATGTACTGATAGTAAACTAGCTGCGGTGTGTGCTGATCTCTGCTACCTCCAGTATGTACAGTATAAGCTGTTACTCTGTGCCTGTACTGATAGTAAACTAGCTGCAGCATATGCTGATCTCTGCTACCTCCAGTATGTACAGTATAAGTTGTTACACTTTGTGTACTGATAGTAAACTAGCTGCAGCGTGTGCTTATCTCTGCTACCTCCAGTATGTACAGTATAACCTGTTTTATTCTGTGCCTATACTGATAGTAAACTAGCTGCAGTGTGTGCTGATCTCTGCTGCCTCCAGTATGTACAGTATAAGCTGTTACTGTGTGCCTGTACTGATATTAAACTAGCTGCAGTGTGTGCTGATCTCTGCTACCTCCAGTATGTACAGTATAAGCTGTTACTCTGTTCCTGTACTGATAGTAAACTAGCTGCAGTGTGTGCTGATCTCTGCTACCTCCAGTATGTACAGTATAAGCTGTTACTCTGTTCCTGTACTGATAGTAAACTAGCTGCAGTGTGTGCTGATCTCTGCTAACCCCAGTATGTACAGTATAAGCTACTACTCTGTGCCTGTATGGAAAGTAAACTAGCTGCAGTGTGTGCTGATCTCTGCTACCCCCAGTATGTACAGTATGAATGGTTACTCTGTGCCTGTACTGATAGTAAACTAGCTGCAGTGTGTGCTGATCTCTGCTACCCCCAGTATGTACAGTATGAATGGTTACTCTGTGCCTGTACTGATAGTAAACTAGCTGCAGTGTGTGCTGATCTCTGCTACCCCCAGTATGTACAGTATGAATGGTTACTCTGTGCCTGTACTGATAGTAAACTAGCTGCAGTGTGTGCTGATCTCTGCTACCTCCAGTATGTACAGTATAAGCTGTTACTCTGTTCCTGTACTGATAGTAAACTAGCTGCAGTGTGTGCTGATCTCTGCTAACCCCAGTATGTACAGTATAAGCTGCTACTCTGTGCCTGTATGGATAGTAAACTAGCTGCAGTGTGTGCTGATCTCTGCTACCCCCAGTATGTACAGTATGAATGGTTACTCTGTGCCTGTACTGATAGTAAACTAGCTGCAGTGTGTGCTGATCTCTGCTACCTCCAGTATGTACTGTATAAGCTGTTACTCTAAAAATATGACTTTAAAGAGCAGATAACTGCCCACAATCAGCAGTGTGCAATTTAGGGGCTTTTCTAATGCTCTTGCCTGTTGAAAGCGTTTGTGTATACATGCTATATTGCATGTTGGTGAATGCAGGCTGTCATCTTCTCTTTGATGAGCCTGAGGAATAGATTTCCTCGCCTCTGTCAGCAGGACGCAGACGAGAAAGCGTTCCGAGCGCTGCAAACAGCTGAGGGTGTCAGAAATTAAATTTCCTGTGAAAAGGGGGTGAAATATCAAGTATGCTTTTCTGTGAGGTAAATGCTGCCTTTGTGGTGATGGAAGAAGATCTATATTTAGAGGCAGATGTTTCCTGGCAGTATCAGGACCTCCTTCCCCCTCTCAGGAATGTGTGACCTCTGCGTTCTGTTCGGTGGTCTCACAAGTTCTGGCTCGCCCAGTCGGGTCTGGTCACCTGGCGGGTTGACTGCAGACAGACGCACCTTACACACACGCTGGCCTCGGATGTAAGAACGTGTTGGAACCTGCCAGGCCCGGCGCCGCTCGTGGGTCCTTCACAAACCACAAAGGCGAGGAACGCACGGCAATCCGAGTGAAGTATTATCTCGTTACTCGGCCAATGGCTGCTCAATGTTCCTGAGATACAAAACTCATCATCGGAGATCGTTACAGAGTTCAGGTCACACCTCAATCACAGGCAGATCTCTCCCGGGTGGCCGTGCTCGGCGATACGCATCGAGGAGCCGGAGACCGGTCAACTACCGAACACGCACAATGTACGGCGACATCCGAGGGGATTGTCAAATCGAGCAGGATGGGTGAATTCAGCTGCTGAGGCTGGAGGGCCTTGAGGAAATTCTGCGGAGCTGGACTAGGTCCAGAACATGTCCCACCATTTGCAACCCTGAACTGCTTTTCAGTATAGTTCTATGTACAGCTCATCCTAATATGAATACCATATGCCACCAGTATGGTATATTTCTCCTATCCCACTGGAGCCCGAGATACCACCACATCTGTAGCCTCCACTTTGCACCCAACCTTCTCTGATCCCTAAGCCATGGACACTGCCAGAACCACCCACCTCTCTTCTACACACAGCCTTCTCCTATCCTACCAGGACCCCAGATACCACCAGATCTGTAGCCTCCACTTTGCACTCAACCTTCTCCAATTCCTAAACCATGGACACCGCAAGAACCATCAGTTCTCTTCTACACACAACCTTTTCCTATCCTACCAGGACCCCAGATACCACCAGATCTGTAACCTCAATTCTGCACCCAACCTTCTCCAAACAACCTGATCCCTGGATACCACCAGAACCATCTCCTCACGTCTACACAACCTTCTCCTATCCTACCAGGACCCCAAATACCACCAGATCTGTAACCTCCATTCTGTACCCAACCTTCTCCAAACCCTAATCCCTGGATACCACCAGAACCACCTCCTCACTTCTACACAACCTTCTTCTATCCTACCAAAACCACCGATAACACCAGATCTGTAACCTCCTTTCTGCACCCAACCTTCTCCAATCCCTAAACCCTGGATATAACTAGAACCACCTCCTTTCTTCTGCACACAACCTTCTCTTACCTTTACTAAACCCTGGATACCCCCAGATATGTAACCTCCATTCTGCGTACAACCTTCTCCTCTCCTACCCGAGCCTCAGATACTACCAAATCTGTAATCTACATTCTGCACACCTTCTCCTATCCCACCTGGATACCACTAGAACCACCATCTCTGTTCTACACACAACCTTCTATCCTACCAGGACCCCAGATACCACCAGATCTGTACCCTTTATTCTGCACCCAACCTTCTCGAATCCCACCTAAACCCTGCATACCCTCAGCTCTGCCTGTTCAGTAAGCCAGCACCTATTTCAGTAAGGAGTTTCTTGGGCAAGTCTCCTTAACACTGCTACTGCCTACTGAGTGCGCTCTAGTGGCTGCCTCGCAAGCGCTTTGAGTCCGACAGGAGAAAGGCGCTATACAAATACAAATACTGCATACCACTAGAACCACCTCCTCCATTTTACACACAACCTTCTCCTACCCTATGTGACCCCCAGATAATATCAGAACTGCAATCTTCATTCTGACAACAAGCTTCTCCTACCCCATATGAACTCCAGATTCCACCAAAATCCAAACTTCCACGCTTCACACAATGTTCTGTCCTACCAGAACTGCTACCGCCACTCTGAATATAAACTCCTATCCCACCTGAATCCCAGACACCACCAGAACCACAACCTCTACTCTCCATACCACCGGAGCCCTAGATAATACTAGAACTGTAATGTCAACCTTCCTCCACCCTACCTCAACCTGCACACTGTCCCCGACCTAATACTACACTTGAACCAGATACCACAAAAACTGCAGCCTCTACTCTACACACAACCTTCTCCTACCCTAACGGAACCCTAGGTACCATTAGAACCACAACCTCCACTCTGCACAAAACCTTCTCTTACCAGGAGCCTCAACACCATCAGAACTACAACCTCCACTCTGCACACAACCTTTACCAACCCTAACGGAACCCTCAACACCATCAGAACCAAAACCTCTACTCTCCATACCACCTACTGAGGCCCAGATACTACTAGAGCTGCAATCTCAATACTTCACACAAACTTTGCCTATCCCATCAGAACTACGACCTATATTCTGTCAACTTTCTCCTATTCCGCTAGAACTGTAATCCCATTTCTAAACACAACCGTATATACCACCAAAACACCAGATTTTACCAAACAGCCATCTCTATTGTGAAAACAACCTTTCCCTGTCCCGTCTGAAGCCCAACATTCAGTAAGTGACAATATCTAAAGAACAGGACTTCACAGAGACACAGTAAAGGTATATTTACGTAACTGGTATAACTCCTAGCATTGTCCTGTGCTAAATGTGGGACTCTGTTTAGCAGGAGGAGAGCGAGGAGATGACCTCAGCACTGCTTGCTACTGTCGCATACGGTGGTCAGAGATCAGGAGGTGACACCAGAATGTGCGGTGTCTAATCGCTGTGTCACGCAGCACAGCAGGGGGTGAATGAATCAGTGAATGGTAACAGCGATTTCTGCAATGTAAAGCCGTTCCCATCTATATGTGTTTCAGCTGTGTGTTCAGCTATCGCGTCTGATGAATATGTATATCCCCCCAGCCCCCCTCTCTATAGAATCACAATGTACGCTATGTGCATCCAGATCGCGCTGGGTATAAATCCCTCTATAGGTATGCAGAGCGACACTCGGGAACAGACAAAGATCTGAAGATCTGTTTATGGGAGAGGATCTGCTGCATATCTGGCCGTCCTGCGACTTCCCAGAACCCTCTGCACTGTTTACCCATCAGGTAACGAGCGTTTCATTCCAGGAACGCCGGGGGTCAGCCAACTCTACAAATCCGCTCGCCTCAGAGATTTCCTGCGTGGCTCAAGTTACCACCTCGCCAAAAACCAGTGTGCAAACCGCCAGCAAAGGAATCGCGGGTGGAGCGGTGAGCGCCGCCGCGGGCATCGAAGTGTTAACGCGCCGCCCGCCGCTCCCTGCCTTATTTCAGCTCTCATTTCCATCTGACATGTTAGCTTTAGGAGAGAATTATTTCAAAGGATCGCCTCACAAAAGTGCCAGAGAATTTATCGCGCTCGTATTCACTCTCCCCGGAACGCCGAAGACAAGAAACGCATTTATCAGGGAGCCGCCAGGCCTGCTTAATCTGCCCGGGCCAATTAGCGGCGAGTCTATTATGAAAAGCGCCCTCGGTGGGCTGCAGCGATGGGGGGATTATCCGGGTTCTGAGGAAGAGTAAACAGAACAGGAGTTGGAAAATGAAGAAGACTTTAAAAAAAACAGCAGGTGAATATCAAATAAGCCCGTAACTGCGGACCAATCGTTCGTATCGTACAATACGGGGAAGGCAGTCTGAGCACCGCAATCGTTCAATTGTTTTATAACAAAGAGAAGATCATGTATTTCTGTGATCGTTCTCGGTTATCCGGAACAAGATATATCCTGAGAAAAAAACAATCATGTCGTTTCAGTGTAGCAGAGGACATTTCGTCACTCTCACCGAGCTACTTCTGCAGTCTGAATGGGGTGAAGGTCCCCAGACACTTGTACAGGTATTCCACTTAAAGGACACCTGAAGTGAGAGGGATATGGAGGCTGCCATGTTTATTTTCTGTTAGAAAATACCAGTTTCCTGGCAGCCCTGCTGATCTCTTTGCAGATCACAGATATGTAAAGCTGGTGCACACAGGCAGCAGAGCTCTGCAGGGGGGAATGGAGAAGACATTAGACCAGCACCACAGCAGACGCGATGTGCAGATCATAGATATGTAAGTAAGGCTGGTACACACAGTCAACAGAACTCTGCAGGGGGGAGATGGAGAAGGCATCAGACCAGCAGCACAGCAGACCCGATGTGCAGATCACAGATATGCAAGTAAGGCTGGTACACACAGATAGGCAGCTCTGCATGGGGGAATGGAGAAGGCATCAGACCAGCAGCACAGCAGACTCAATGTGCAGATCACAGATATGCAAGTAAGGCTAATACACACAGGCAGCAGAGATCTGCAGGGGAAAATGGAGAAGGCATCAGACCAGCAGCACAGCAGACCCGATGTACAGATCACAGATACGTAAGCAAGGCTGGTACACACAGGCAGTAGAGCTCTGCAGGGGGGAATGGAGAAGGCATCAGACCAGCAGCACAGCAGACCTGATGTACAGATCACAGATATGTAAGCAAGGCTGGTACACACAGGCAGTAGAGCTCTGCAGGGGGGAATGGAGAAGGCATCAGACCAGCAGCACAGCAGACCTGATGTACAGATCACAGATATGTAAGTAAGGCTGGTGCACACAGGCAGCAGAGCTCTGCAGGGGGAGATGGAGATGGCATCAGACCAGCAGCACAGCAGACCTGATGCACAGATCACAGATATGTAAGCAAGCCTGGTACACACAGGCAGCAGAGATCTGCAGGGGGAGATGGAGAGGGCATCAGACCAGCAGCACAGCAGACCCAATGTGCAGATCACAGATATGTGAGTAAGGCTGGTACACACAGGCAGCAGAGCTCTGCAGGGGGGAATGGAGAAGGCATCAGACCAGCAGCACAGCAGACCTGATGTACAGATCACAGATATGTAAGTAAGGCTGGTGCACACAGGCAGCAGAGCTCTGCAGGGGGGAGATGGAGAGGGCATCAGACCAGCAGCACAGCAGACCCGATGTTCAGATCACAGATATGTAAGTAAGGCTGGTACACACAGGCAGCAGAGCTCTGCAGGGGGAGATGGAGAGGGCATCAGACCAGCAGCACAGCAGACCTGATGTACAGATCACAGATATGTAAGCAAGGCTGGTACACACAGGCAGCAGAGCTCTGCAGGGGGGAGATGGAGAGGGCATCAGACCAGCAGCACAGCAGACCTGATGTACAGATCACAGATATGTAAGCAAGGCTGGTACACACAGGCAGCAGAGCTCTGCAGGGGGGAGATGGAGAGGGCATCAGACCAGCAGCACAGCAGACCCGATGTACAGATCACAGATATGTAAATAAGGCACACAGGCAGCAGAGCTCTGCAGGGAGGAATAGAGAAGGCATTAGACCAGCAGCACAGCAGTGGCGGTGTACAGATGTGAGTATGCACAGACTCTGCTGGGGAACCGGAAACCACAGATCAACACTTGCTAATCGTATTCTCAGTAGAAATGTCTCCAACAGCCAAACACTAACATTACTATTATTATGTTCCAGAAGAAATCTGCACTCACCTGTATGAGAGAGACGTTATAGAGACTGAGCCGGAAGAGGAAGTTCCTGCAGCAAAAAGATAGAAGCAGTCATTAGTGTTATTAGCTCCTCCTATCATAACTACAACAAACATGCAGCCTGCCCTTATTATTATTATGCATTTATAGAGCACTGACACTGATTCTACAGCACTTTACATCAAGCTAAAACACACCAACCACTGTCCCTCTAGGGGGCGACATTTAAAGAGTAACTGTAACCTGATTGAATGTCAACTTAATCAGTAGCTGATACCCCCTTTCCCACGAGAGATCTTTACTACCTTTTCTCAAATATATAATCAGGGGGCGCTGTATGGCTGATATTGTGGTGAAACCCCGCCTACAGTGTGATGTCATGACCATGGTCCTGACAGTTTCCTGTCCGTGAACCTTGTTGCATTGTGGGAAATTTCCAGCTGCCAAGCAAACAATATCTCCCTCTGTGCATAGAACTCTCAGTAACAAACATTCCACAGAGATCACCTGACAGGACTAATAGCACCACCTGTGATAAATGTCAGAATGTAAATCAGGGAGAGGAAACATTTACAATGAGCCAAACACTAACTAAATAATCTATAAATAAATATTGTAAACAATAAACAATTGTATTCATTGTTATTTTCACTGCAGTTTGCTCCAAATCTGGATGGTGAAAGTGATGTTAGGCCCAGTGCACACCAAAACCGATAGCAGATCCACAAAACGCTAGCGGTTTTGGGTGTGGATTGCAGAGATTTGGCCCAGTGCACACCGAGCGGATTTGGATGCGATCCGCCGGCCGCATCCGCATCAGCAACCGCTTGGCGATTGTATCTCTATGGGCTGGTGCACACCGGCGGTTTGAGGTTTTTAGCAAACCGCAAACATGCAGCAAGAGGCACGTTTGTGGTTTGCTAAAAACCTCAAACTGCCGGTGTGCACCAGCCCATTCAATTACATTAGCCACGCAGATTTTTAGGCGGAGGCGGCCGGCGGATCCGTCCGGTGTGCACTGGGCCTAAATGATGAAAAGGTTGATGCAAAGTTATACAGCTTGAAAAATGGATCAATCAAATGCACCAACTGCATATATTTGATTAAAATTTGCATCAACTCTGAGGCCTGGAACCCACTGAAATCCTAAAAACGCAAAACGCAACCGCTAGCGTTTTGCCTGAGCGGTTTGCAAGCGGATTCATGCGAGTTTTCGGTCGCGTTTTGCAACAGTGTATTTTTTTCCTCAGCGGTTGTGTAGCGTTTTGCGTTTCGCGTTTTTATCCTGATTGGTCCTGTGAATTATTTTTAATTTTGCTACAGTGTGCTGAACCGCAAAACGCTAGCAAAACCGCTCAGTTTAGGTTTTGCTGAGCGTTTCTGCTAGCGTTTCAATACTTTACATTGAAGCGCTAACGCTCCCAAAATGCTGCAGGTCCTGCGTTTGCGTTTCTGGGAAACGCAAACGCTCCTGTGGAAGTTGCCCCATCCATTAACATTAGCCCAGCGTTTTGGCAAACTGCTAGCGTATCGCAGTGCTGCCAAAAGCGCTCCTGTGGGTTCCAGCCCTGAATGATTAGCATCTAATTGACCATCCCAAAATAATCTTACCATAGGTAGAGAGTCCCAGCGAGGGATTACATAGCTGCATTTACATTCTGATATTTATCACTGGTGGTGACACCTTTAGTTCTGCCAGGTGATCTGTACGGAATGTTCGTTATTAAGAGTTCTATGCACAGAGGGAGATACTGCTTGCTTGGCAGCTGGAAAAAGGTGTTATTTCCCACAATGCAACGAGGTTCACAGAGTGCAAACTGTCAGAACCATGGTCCTGACATCACACTATGGGAGGGGTTTCACCACAATATCAGCCATACAGCGCCCCCTGATGGTCTGTTTGTGAAAAGGAATAGATTTCTCATGTAAAAGGGGGTATCAGCTACTAATTGGGATGAAGTTCAATCATTGGTTTAAGTTCCTCCTTAAAGAGACACTGAAGCGAAAAAAAAATGATGATATTATGATTTGTATGTGTAGCACAGCTAAGAAATAAAACATTAAGATCAGATACATCAGTCTAATTGTTTCCAGTACAGGAAGAGTTGAGAAACTCCAGTTGTTACCTCTATGCAAACAAGCAATTAAGCTCTCCGACTAAGGGCTGGTTCAGACGGACGTCTGCGTAGCGTTGCGTCTGGGGGCGTTGCGGCGGCTGCGCGGTCAGGCTTTCAGTAGCCTTCGGTCGCGTCGTGATGCGGTCGCGTTTTTTTTTCCCATAGGGGAACATTAGCCGTCGCGGTTGGCCGCTCCCTGGAAGCTACATGTTGCTTCCAGGGGCAACCCGAACGCCGCGTTCGGGTAAAAGCGCACAAAAGCTCGGTGTAAACGCTCCCATTCACTTGAAGGGGAGCGTTTACCGCGACGGTCCGAACGCTTGCGGTAAACGCTCCGCAAGCGTCCATCTGAACCAGCCCTAAGTTAGTCGTGGAGAGGGCTGTTATCTGACTTTTATTATCTCAACTGTAAGTGAACTGTTTACTTTTCCTCTGCTAGAGGAGAGGTCATTACTTCACAGACTGCTCTGAAAGAATCATTTTGAATGCTGAGTGTTGTGTAATCTGCACATATTATAGAATGATGCAATGTTAGAAAAAACACTATATACCTGAAAATAAAAGTATGAGAATATTTTCTTTGCTGCTAATCTTCCAGTAATTATTCATAGTACACAACCAATTCACTATATCATTTTTTTTTTCACTTCAGTGTCTCTTTAAAGAGAGTTTGAAGCGAGAATAAATCTCGCTTCAGACCTCATAGATAGCAGGGGCATGTGTGCCCCTGCTAAACCGCCGCTATCCCGCCGCTAAACGGGGGTCCCTTTACCCCCAAATCCCCTCGGTGCAGCGGGGGAGCGCTTCCTGGTTGGGGCAGGGCTAACCGCCGCAGCCCTGCCCCACGCGCGTCTGTCAGCGCGTATCTCCGCCTCTCCCCCGCCCCTCTCAGTCTTCCTTCACTGAGAGGGGCGGGGGAGAGGCGGCGATGCGCCGCTGACAGACGCGACTGGAGGCAGGGCTGCAGCCATTAGCCATGCCTCCAGGAGCGACCAAGTCTGTGACCAAGTGTTGCAGGGGTGGGTTTGGGGGTGAAGGGACCCCCGTTAAGCCGCGGGATAGCGGCGGTTTAGCAGCGGCACACATGCCCCTGCTATCTATGAGGTCTGAAGAGAGATTTATTCTCGCTTCAGAGTCTCTTTAAGGCTACGTTTCCACTGTAGCATCACATTCTCGCTGCAAAAAAATTGTATAAGATTTTTCTGATTGGTGCAAATTTGCATGTAAATTTTTAAGCGTTTTATGCGAATTTATGAACGTGAAAATTCGCATTAGTTAAATATAACATAATCTGCATAGTAACAGCTTAGTCATGACTGCTGACAACTTCCTGTAACCATGGATCTAATGCGAATTTTCGGGCAAATAACGTTAAAATTCCCATTGCCTATACAAAGCATTGTATGCAAATCGTACGCGATGTCCGAAAAATGATACAGGACCTCAGATTTTTTTTCACGCGTACGAAAAAAATGCAAATTTTTTGAGAGAAAAATCTGACACAAAACGCACAAGTGGAAACCAGGCCTAAGTGATTTCGATTCACGATTTCTAGTGGATACCAATCATGTGGCCTCGGCTTACAACAGAAGCACTTTAATATTTACACTGATTAAAATAAAACGCAGCGGTCGGACGTCCTTGAAGCGAACGATTACTGCCAGCACAATCCAATATTCATAAGTATTCCGGGCCAGATCCGTGGCTTGTTACCATCGCGCACAACTTTATCGCCTTCTCGCCAGATGACATGTTTAGCGAGGCTAGTTCGTGCCAGTTTGTGCCGCGAAAGGGCGAATCTGCCATTCCCTCGACCTTCAGGAGCCTGTGCAGGCGGAGAGCGGCGTCCCCGTCTTTTTCCGCGGCGGCTGAGCTGCTAAGCGAGCGGCTGATCATTCATAACGACGCTGCGTTTAGCGTGATGTATAATAAGGCAGGAACAAGCCCCTGGGGAAGATGAATATTTTACAGAGCAATTTGAGCGCTCTGATCTCCGGCGTCCTGTCTCCGTGTGAGGCGTTGCCTTTAATCAGGCTTCAGAGCGACGAAACGCAGCGGCCTGGCCAAGTCAAAGAGAGGGAGGCAGAAAACGCTGAACCGCAAGCCGGATTATTTCATTCATCTGGTGGATAACGGAGAGGAAAGAACGAGATCTCCGGACGGGCGCCGGGGAAACGAGTTCTCAGGAACGGGCGCCGGGGGAACGAGATCTCAGGAACGGGCGCCGGGGGAACGAGATCTCAGGAACGGGCGCCGGGGGAAACGAGATCTCAGGAACGGGCGCCGGGGGAAACGAGATCTCAGGAACGGGCGCCGGAGGAAAACGAGATCTCAGGAACGGGCGCCGGGGGAAACGAGATCTCAGGAACGGGCGCCGGGGGAACGAGATCTCAGGAACGAGCGCCGGGGGAACGAGATCTCAGGACGGGCGCCGGGGGAACGAGATCTCAGGACGGGCGCCGGGGGAACGAGATCTCAGGACGGGCGCCGGGGGAGCGAGATCTTAGGACGGGCGCCGGGGGAACGAGATCTCAGGACGGGCGCCGGGGGAGCGAGATCTCAGGACGGGCGCCGGGGGAACGAGATCTCAGGACGGGCGCCAGGGGGAACGAGATCTCAGGACGGGCGCCGGGGGAACGGGATCTCAGGACGGGTGCCGGGGAACGAGATCTCAGGACGGGCGCCGGGGGAACGAGATTTCAGGACGGGCACCGGGGGAACGAGATTTCAGGACGGGCGCCGGGGGAACAAGATTTCAGGACGGGCGCCGGGGGAACGAGATTTCAGGACGGGCGCCGGGGGAACGAGATTTCAGGACGGGCGCCGGGGGAACGAGATCTCAGGACGGGCGCCGGGGGAACGAGATCTCAGGAAAGGGCGCCGGGAAACGAGATCTCAGGTCGGGCACCGGGGGAACGAGATCTCAGGACGGGTGCTGGTGAACGAGATCTCAGGAAAGGGCACCAGGTAACGAGATCTCAGGACGGGGGCCGGGGAACGAGATCTCAGGACGGGCGCCGGTCTCGATGGAAACGGTTCACAAGCATGCAGAATTTACATTAAAGTGCTTCTCCAGCTACAAGGATAGTGCTGTACTGTTGCTAGACTGAAATCCCACAGCCTGTCACACATTGTTTTCCTTGTATCCCGAAATGCTGATGTTCAAAGCAGTGTATGAGTAGCTTTTCTCCTGCCTAACCCCAATTTCTGTCTTTGCTGCTTTGGAAATACTCAGGTTAGAGGGAGGTACTGTGGCTGGATAGTTTTGGTTAAGGGCACTGCCTCTGACACGGGAGACCAGGGTTCAAATCTCGGCTCTGCCTGTTCAGTAAGCCAGCACCTATTCAGCAGGAGACCTTAGGAAAGTCTCCCTAACACTGCTACTGCTTATAGAGCGCGTCCTAGTGGCTGCAGCTCTGGCGCTTTGAGTCCGCCAGGAGAAAAGCGCTATATCAGGGCCCTTTTCCACTAGCAATCGCAATCACAAATCACAAACGCCAGCGATTGCGATTGCGATTTTTCATTAATTCTGTTATGCGATTGCGATTTGTGATTTTCATTTGCATTGCATTATCATTGTAAAAATCGCTCCAGCAAGCGATTGCGATTTGCGATTAGCGATTTCCAAATCGAATCACTGTAGTGGAAAATACTTCTCGTGATTTCTATGATAAAGTAACAACTCTAGCGATTTAAAAATCACTAGCGATTTGCGATTTTGCGATTCAGCAATCACAATCGCTCTAGTGGAAAAGGGCCCTAAGTGTTTGTCTTTGTCTTTTGTCTTACTGTTGGGTTGTAGTCTCGTCTAACCAGCTTTCTCTATCTCCTAAGATAGCCATATATGTAGAGGGAGAGAGGGAGGAGCAGTGATGAGAGAGGGATGGGGAGTAGGGGAAGGGCAGTGTGGTGCGGTCAGTGTGCGGTGCAGTTGGTGTGTTAGTGTGCAGTGCTGTCAGTGTGTGGTGATGTCAGTGGTGCAGTTGGTGTGTCAGTGAGTGGTGCAGTGAGTGTGCAGTGCTGTCAGTGTGCAGTGCAGTTGGTGTAGTCAGTGTGCAGTGCTGTCAGTGTGTGGTGCAGTTGGTGTAGTCAGTGTGCAGTGCAGTTGATTTAGTCAGTGTGCAGTGCTGTCAGTGTGTGGTGCAGTCAATGTGCAGTGCTGTCAGTGTGCGGTACAGTTGGCATGTCAGTGTGCTGTACAGTTGGTATGTCAGTGTGCATTGCTGTCAGTGTGCTGTACAGTTGGTGTGTCAGTGTGCAGTGCTGTCAGTGTGCTGTACAGTTGGTGTGTCAGTGTGCAGTGCGGTCAATGTGCGGTGCAGTTGGTGTCTGTGTGCTGTACAGTTGGCGTGCCAGTGTGCAGTGCTGTCAGTGTGTGGTGCAGTTGGTGTCAGTGTGCTGTACAGTTGGTGTGTCAGTGTGCAGTGCTGTCAGTGTGCGGTACAGTTGGCGTGTCAGTGTGTGGTGCAGTTGGTGTCAGTGTGTGGTGCAGTTGGTGTCAGTGTGCTGTACAGTTGGCGCGCCAGTGTGCAGTGCTGTCAGTGTGCTGTACAGTTGGCGTGCCAGTGTGCAGTGCTGTCAGTGTGTGGTGCAGTTGGCGTGCCAGTGTGCAGTGCTGTCAGTGTGTGGTGCAGTTGGTGTCAGTGTGCTGTACAGTTGGTGTGTCAGCGTGCAGTGCTGTCAGTGTGCGGTACAGTTGGCGTGTCAGTGTGCAGTGCTGTCAGTGTGTGGTGCAGTTGGTGTCAGTGTGTGGTGCAGTTGGTGTCAGTGTGCTGTACAGTTGGTGTGTCAGTGTGCATGATGTGCGATCTGCATTGTATCAGGACAATATTGAAACATAAACTTCAAACCAGAGTGTCTTCATGTGCTTCAACAATATTTAATTTACAGCCTGCAAAACTTTTACAAAACATGGTTCACACTACATGTAGTGTGAACCATGTTTTGTAAAAGTTTTGCAGGCTGTAAATTAAATATTGTTGAAGCACATGAAGACACTCTGGTTTGAAGTTTATGTTTGAATATTGTTCTAAGGTACCTGAGTGTCTCCCCAATTGGGTGGTGCGCAAATTATATTGAGGCCGCCAAATTGTTTGTTAATTGATGGATTGTATCAGGACAGTCCATAGACGTTAATGTTAGCACTCATAGTGCAGGCGTGCCTATATGCTCTATGCTATAAAGCCAGCCATACTTCAGGCAATGATGGGCAGATCCACCAAGAGACAGATCTCCTTCTCTCTCTAGCCGAATCTGATTGGAGAGAGATCTGTCAGCTGCCCATACACCTCAGGCCGATTGCCGCAGCATGAAATCTCCTGGGAATCGGCCGAGCCCGCTGTGTCCGCAGCAGTGTATGTATCTATGTAATGTGCTGTAAGTCTGCGTTTCTACATTCACCTATCAGCCGCACACTTACAGCACATTTAAACATTACATACATACTGGTATATACACATTGCGGGAACAGCGCCGGGGGTTTCGTTGCTTGTTCCGATACCACTTGCCATTACCGCCGTGCACCCGATGGAGCGAGTCAGCCTGACATCTTGCAGCATGTCCGACCGATTAATGTGACCAATTTGGGCCCAAAATTGGTTGCATCGTTTATCGGGCATACACTTGGCATCCCCGATAGAGTAGAATAATCGAATTGGATGGTTGATGGGCCGCCGAGTCCCCTGGTGTAGGGCCACCTTAACAATGGGACTGGGTAAATGTTTGCGCACGGCGCATCTCATGTGATTATATTGTTATGCGACCCACACAATGCAGATTCCCTAAATCTTGAAGAGAAACTCTTGAGGAGGTAGCGCTCGGTATCTCCTGTTGTGGAGTACAGCGAGTCTCCGGTAGCGCTCGGTATCTCCTGTTGTGGAGGACAGCGAGTCTCTGGTAGCGCTCGGTATCTCCTGTTGTGGAGGACAGCGAGTCTCCGGTAGCGCTCGGTATCTCCTGTTGTGGAGGACAGCGAGTCTCCGGTAGCGCTCGGTATCTCCTGTTGTGGAGGACAGCAAGTCTCCGGTAGCGCTCGGTATCTCCTGTTGTGGAGGACAGCGAGTCTCCAGTAGCGCTCAGTATCTCCTGTTGTGGAGGACAGCGAGTATCCAGTAGCGCTCGGTATCTCCTGTTGTGGAGGACAGCGAGTCTCCGGTAGCGCTCGGTATCTCCTGTTGTGGAGGACAGCGAGTCTCCAGTAGCGCTCGGTATCTCCTGTTGTGGAGGACAGCGAGTCTCCGGTAGCGCTCGGTATCTCCTGTTGTGGAGGACAGCGAGTCTCCGGTAGCGCTCGGTATCTCCTGTTGTGGAGGACAGCGAGTCTCCGGTAGCGCTCGGTATCTCCTGTTGTGGAGGACAGCAAGTCTCCGGTAGCGCTCGGTATCTCCTGATGTGGAGGACAGCGAGTCTCCGGTAGCGCTCGGTATCTCCTGTTGTGGAGGACAGCGAGTCTCCGGTAGCGCTCGGTATCTCCTGTTGTGGAGGACAGCGAGTCTCCGGTAGCGCTCGGTATCTCCTGTTGTGGAGGACAGCAAGTCTCCGGTAGCGCTCGGTATCTCCTGATGTGGAGGACAGCGAGTCTCCGGTAGCGCTTGGTATCTCCTGTTGTGAAGGACAGCGAGTCTCCGGTAGCGCTCGGTATCTACTGTTGTGGAGGACAGCGAGTCTCCGGTAGCACTCAGTATCTCCTGTTGTGGAGGACAGCGAGTCTCCGGTAGCGCTCGGTATCTCCTGTTGTGGAGGCCAGCGAGTCTCCAGTAGCGCTCGGTATCTCCTGTTGTGGAGGACAGCGAGTCTCCGGTAGCGCTCGGTATCTCCTGTTGTGGAGGACAGCGAGTCTCCGGTAGCGCTCGGTATCTCCTGTTGTGGAGGACAGCGAGTCTCCAGTAGCGCTCAGTATCTCCTGTTGTGGAGGACAGCGAGTATCCAGTAGCGCTCAGTATCTCCTGTTGTGGAGGACAGCGAGTCTCCGGTAGCGCTCGGTATCTCCTGTTGTGGAGGACAGCGAGTCTCCGGTAGCGCTCGGTATCTCCTGTTGTGGAGGACAGCGAGTCTCCGGTAACGCTCGGTATCTCTTGCGCTATTGTTGTGGAGGACAGCGAGTCTCCGGTAGCGCTCGGTATCTCCTGTTGTGGAGGTCAGCGAGTCTCCGGTAGCGCTCGGTATCTCCTGTTGTGGAGGACAGCGAGTCTCCGGTAACGCTCGGTATCTCTTGCGCTATTGTTGTGGAGGACAGCGAGTCTCCGGTAGCGCTCGGTATCTCCTGTTGTGGAGGACAGCAAGTCTCCGGTAGCGCTCGGTATCTCCTGTTGTGGAGGACAGCGAGTCTTCGGTAGCGCTCGGTATCTCCTGTTGTGGAGGACAGCGAGTCTCCGGTAGCGCTCGGTATCTCCTGTTGTGGAGGACAGCGAGTCTCCGGTAGCGCTCGGTATCTCCTGTTGTGGAGGACAGCGAGTCTCCGGTAGCGCTCGGTATCTCCTGTTGTGGAGGACAGCGAGTCTCCGGTAGCGCTCGGTATCTCCTGTTGTGGAGGACAGCGAGTCTCCGGTAGCGCTCGGTATCTCCTGTTGTGGAGGACAGCGAGTCTCCGGTAGCGCTCAGTATCTCCTGTTGTGGAGGACAGCGAGTCTCCGGTAGCGCTCGGTATCTCCTGTTGTGGAGGCCAGCGAGTCTCTGGTAGCGCTCAGTATCTCCTGTTGTGGAGGACAGCGAGTCTCCGGTAGCGCTCGGTATCTCCTGTTGTGGAGGACAGCGAGTCTCCGGTAGCGCTCGGTATCTCCTGTTGTGGAGGCCAGCGAGTCTCCGGTAGCGCTCGGTATCTCCTGTTGTGGAGGACAGCGAGTCTCCGGTAGCGCTCAGTATCTCCTGTTGTGGAGGACAGCGAGTCTCCAGTAGCGCTCAGTATCTCCTGTTGTGGAGGACAGCGAGTCTCCAGTAGCTCTCGGTATCTCCTGTTGTGGAGGACAGCGAGTCTCCGGTAGCGCTCGGTATCTCCTGTTGTGGAGGACAGCGAGTCTCCGGTAGCGCTCGGTATCTCCTGTTGTGGAGGACAGCGAGTCTCCTGTAACACTCGGTATCTCCTGTTGTGGAGGACAGCGAGTCTCCAGTAGCGCTCAGTATCTCCTGTTGTGGAGGACAGCGAGTCTCCGGTAGCGCTCGGTATCTCCTGTTGTGGAGGACAGCGAGTCTCCGGTAGCGCTCGGTATCTCCTGTTGTGGAGGACAGCGAGTCTCCGGTAACGCTCGGTATCTCTTGCGCTATTGTTGTGGAGGACAGCGAGTCTCCGGTAGCGCTCGGTATCTCCTGTTGTGGAGGACAGCGAGTCTCCGGTAGCGCTCGGTATCTCCTGTTGTGGAGGACAGCGAGTCTCCGGTAACGCTCGGTATCTCTTGCGCTATTGTTGTGGAGGACAGCGAGTCTCCGGTAGCGCTCGGTATCTCCTGTTGTGGAGGACAGCGAGTCTCCGGTAGCGCTCGGTATCTCCTGTTGTGGAGGACAGCGAGTCTCCGGTAACGCTCGGTATCTCTTGCGCTATTGTTGTGGAGGACAGCGAGTCTCCGGTAGCGCTCAGTATCTCCTGTTGTGGAGGACAGCGAGTCTCCGGTAGCGCTCGGTATCTCCTGTTGTGGAGGACAGCAAGTCTCCGGTAGCGCTCGGTATCTCCTGTTGTGGAGGACAGCGAGTCTTCGGTAGCGCTCGGTATCTCCTGTTGTGGAGGACAGCGAGTCTCCGGTAGCGCTCGGTATCTCCTGTTGTGGAGGACAGCGAGTCTCCGGTAGCGCTCGGTATCTCCTGTTGTGGAGGACAGCGAGTCTCCGGTAGCGCTCGGTATCTCCTGTTGTGGAGGACAGCGAGTCTCCGGTAGCGCTCGGTATCTCCTGTTGTGGACGACAGCGAGTCTCCGGTAGCGCTCGGTATCTCCTGTTGTGGAGGACAGCGAGTCTCCGGTAGCGCTCGGTATCTCCTGTTGTGGAGGACAGCGAGTCTCCGGTAGCGCTCGGTATCTCCTGTTGTGGAGGACAGCGAGTCTCCGGTAGCGCTCGGTATCTCCTGTTGTGGAGGACAGCGAGTCTCCGGTAGCGCTCGGTATCTCCTGTTGTGGACGACAGCGAGTCTCCGGTAGCGCTCGGTATCTCCTGTTGTGGAGGACAGCGAGTCTCCGGTAGCGCTCGGTATCTCCTGTTGTGGAGGACAGCGAGTCTCCGGTAGCGCTCGGTATCTCCTGTTGTGGAGGACAGCGAGTCTCCGGTAGCGCTCGGTATCTCCTGTTGTGGAGGACAGCAAGTCTCCGGTAGCGCTCGGTATCTCCTGTTGTGGAGGACAGCAAGTCTCCGGTAGCGCTCGGTATCTCCTGTTGTGGAGGACAGCAAGTCTCCGGTAGCGCTCGGTATCTCCTGTTGTGGAGGACAGCGAGTCTCCGGTAGCGCTCGGTATCTCCTGTTGTGGAGGACAGCGAGTCTCCGGTAGCGCTCGGTATCTCCTGTTGTGGAGGACAGCGAGTCTCCGGTAGCGCTCGGTATCTCCTGTTGTGGAGGACAGCGAGTCTCCGGTAGCGCTCGGTATCTCCTGTTGTGGAGGACAGCGAGTCTCCAGTAACGCTCGGTATCTCCTGTTGTGGAGGACAGCGAGTCTCCGGTAGCGCTCGGTATCTCCTGTTGTGGAGGACAGCGAGTCTCCGGTAGCGCTCGGTATCTCCTGTTGTGGAGGACAGCAAGTCTCCGGTAGCGCTCGGTATCTCCTGTTGTGGAGGACAGAGAGTCTCCGGTAGCGCTCGGTATCTTCCGCCGCTGTCGCCAAGTCAGCAATGTGCGGATTATGTGATTAGCCGGAGTCACAGGAGATGCTGGCGTTCTCTCCTCCGGGATTCCAGATAATCTTCCCTGGCTCTCCGCCGACCGCCCCGAAAACATTAACCTTGTGACAGGAGGCCTCCGCAGCGCACAAGCAGAGGTGCTGGATCAGCAGCGCACGTGTACGCACCCACCACGCCCACACAGCATGAAGGGACAGCCTCGCCTGCAGGGATCACTGTGACATGCCTATAAGACCGTCTGTCAGCAACATGTCACCTGACGAGATCACCGCAGAATGGGAGGAAGACGCAGGCCAATTAAACGCGGCCGCACAGGACACATCTGTCACCGGGCCGGAGACATGCAGACTGCGCCAAACACACAACACCTGCGCGGCACATGTCAACAGTGTAATAACGCTTCCTGAGCCCGGGGGCGGGAGGGGGGAGACTAATGACTCCGTCTCTCTACACGTTACGGCTCACAGTGACATCATTACCCTAAAGGTATAAGCCGCACTTTACTAAACTGGTGACTGCGCAGATATGAGCTGCCCGCTACGGGGGTGACATCACTAATTCACACATACATGCAGCTTGTTACAGGAGTGACATCATCAGTTTCCATAGCTTATATTTTATATAAATTACATCACAACACTCCAGATACACGGTAAGTTCTATATGACAGGAGTGACATCACCGCTCTCCAGATATAAGTTATATATTACAGGAGTGACATCACCACTCTCCAGATATAAGTTATATATTACAGGAGTGACATCACCACTCTCCAGATATAAGTTATATATTACAGGAGTGACATCACCACTCTAGATATAAGTTATATATTACAGGAGTGACATCACCACTCTCCAGATATACGTTATATATTACAGGCCTGACATCACTGCTCTCCAGATAGCAGTTATATATTACATGAGTGACATCACTGCTCTCCAGATATAGGTTATATATTACAGGAGTGACATCACCACTCTCCAGATATAAGTTATATATTACATGAGTGACATCACCGCTCTCCAGATATAGGTTATATATTACAGGAGTGACATCACCGCTCCCCAGATAGAAGGTATATATTACAGGAGTGACATCACCACTCTCCAGATATAAGTTATATATTACAGGAGTGACATCACCGCTCTCCAGATATAGGTTATATATTACAGGAGTGACATCACCACTCTCCAGATAGAAGGTATATATTACAGGAGTGACATCACCACTCTCCAGATATAAGTTATATATTACAGGAGTGACATCACCACTCTCCAGATATAAGTTATATATTACAGGAGTGACATCACTGCTCTCCAGAAAGAAGGTATATATTACAGGAGTGACATCACCACTCTCCAGATAGAAGTTATATATTACAGGAGTGACATCACCACTCTCCAGATAGAAGGTATATATTACAGGAGTGACATCACCACTCTCCAGATATAAGTTATATATTACAGGAGTGACATCACTGCTCTCCAGATAGAAGGTATATATTACAGGAGTGACATCACCACTCTCCAGATAGAAGTTATATATTACAGGAGTGACATCACCGCTCTCCAGATAGAAGGTATATATTACAGGAGTGACATCACCACTCTCCAGATAGAAGTTATATATTACAGGAGTGACATCACCACTCTCCAGATATAAGTTATATATTACAGGAGTGACATCACCACTCTCCAGATATACGTTATATATTACAGGAGTGACATCACTGCTCTCCAGATAGCAGTTATATATTACAGGAGTGACATCACCGCTCTCCAGATAGAAGTTATATATTACAGGAGTGACATCACCACTCTCCAGATATAAGTTATATATTACAGGAGTGACATCACCACTCTCCAGATATACGTTATATATTACAGGAGTGACATCACCACTCTCCAGATAGCAGTTATATATTACAAGAGAAATATCACCACTCTCCAGATATAAGTTATATATTACAGGAGTGACATCACCACTCTCCAGATAGAAGTTATATATTACAGGAGTGACATCACCACTCTCCAGATATAAGTTATATATTACAGGAGTGACATCACCACTCTCCAGATATAAGTTATATATTACAGGAGTGACATCACCACTCTCCAGATAGAAGTTATATATTACAGGAGTGACATCACCACTCTCCAGATATAAGTTATATATTACAGGAGTGACATCACTGCTCTCCAGAAAGAAGGTATATATTACAGGAGTGACATCACCACTCTCCAGATAGAAGTTATATATTACAGGAGTGACATCACCACTCTCCAGATATAAGTTATATATTACAGGAGTGACATCACCACTCTCCAGATATAAGTTATATATTACAGGAGTGACATCACCACTCTCCAGATATAAGTTATATATTACAGGAGTGACATCACCACTCTCCAGATAGAAGGTATATATTACAGGAGTGACATCACCACTCTCCAGATATAAGTTATATATTACAGGAGTGACATCACCACTCTCCAGATATAAGTTATATATTACAGGAGTGACATCACTGCTCTCCAGATAGAAGGTATATATTACAGGAGTGACATCACCACTCTCCAGATATAAGTTATATATTACAGGAGTGACATCACTGCTCTCCAGATAGAAGGTATATATTACAGGAGTGACATCACCACTCTCCAGATAGAAGTTATATATTACAGGAGTGACATCACCGCTCTCCAGATAGAAGGTATATATTACAGGAGTGACATCACCACTCTCCAGATAGAAGTTATATATTACAGGAGTGACATCACCGCTCTCCAGATATAAGTTATATATTACAGGAGTGACATCACCGCTCTCCAGATAGAAGGTATATATTACAGGAGTGACATCACCACTCTCCAGATAGAAGTTATATATTACAGGAGTGACATCACCACTCTCCAGATATAAGTTATATATTACAGGAGTGACATCACCGCTCTCCAGATAGAAGGTATATATTACAGGAGTGACATCACCACTCTCCAGATATAAGTTATATATTATAGGCCTGACATCACCGCTCTCCAGATATAAGTTATATATTACAGGCCTGACATCACCGCTCTCCAGATAGAAGTTATATATTACAGGCCTGACATCACCGCTCTCCAGATAGAAGTTATATATTACAGGAGTGACATCACCGCTCTCCAGATATAGGTTATATATTACAGGAGTGACATCACCACTCTCCAGATAGAAGGTATATATTACAGGAGTGACATCACCACTCTCCAGATATAAGTTATATATTACAGGAGTGACATCACCACTCTCCAGATATAAGTTATATATTACAGGAGTGACATCACTGCTCTCCAGAAAGAAGGTATATATTACAGGAGTGACATCACCACTCTCCAGATAGAAGTTATATATTACAGGAGTGACATCACCACTCTCCAGATAGAAGGTATATATTACAGGAGTGACATCACCACTCTCCAGATATAAGTTATATATTACAGGAGTGACATCACTGCTCTCCAGATAGAAGGTATATATTACAGGAGTGACATCACCACTCTCCAGATAGAAGTTATATATTACAGGAGTGACATCACCGCTCTCCAGATAGAAGGTATATATTACAGGAGTGACATCACCACTCTCCAGATAGAAGTTATATATTACAGGAGTGACATCACCACTCTCCAGATATAAGTTATATATTACAGG